>NW_022321224.1:0-5727 GCF_002776525.5 Piliocolobus tephrosceles | reverse complement strand
GATTCCTCACAGAACTAAAAACAGAATTATCATTTGACTTAGGAACCTTATAATTTGGTATATACCCAAACAAATATAAATTATTATAAAGACACATCCGCATGCATGTTCACTGCAGCACTATTCAAAACAGCAAAGACATGGACAGGCCATAAATGCCTATCAATGGTAGAATGGATAAAGAAAATATGGCAAGGTCAGATGCGGTGGCTCATACCTGTAATCCCAGCACTTTGGGAGGTGGAGGCTGAGGTTGGTGGATCGCCTGAGCTTAGAAGTTTGAGACCAGCCTGGCAACACGGCAAAATTCTGTCTCCACAGAAAATCAAAAAAAAAAAAAAAAGAAAGAAAGAAAAATTGGCCAGGTGTGGTTATGCATACATGTAGTTTCAGCTACTTGGGAGGATGAGGTAGGAGAGAATTCCTTGAGCCTGGGAGGCTGAGGCTAAAGTAAGCCAATATTATGCCATGGCACTCGAGCCTGGGCCATAAGTGAGATCCTGTCTCCAAAAATAAAGTAAAAGATTTAGTAAAAACAAAATATGGTACATAAACATCATGGAATATTCTGTGGCCATTAAAAAAAGAAGATCATGTTCTTTGCAATAACATTGATGAAACTAGAAGGCATTATTCTTAGAAAACTAATGCAGAAACAGAAAACCAAATGCATGTTGTTATTTACAAGTAAGAGTTAAATAATAAGAACCCATAAACACAAAGAGAAAACAACAAACACTGAGGCCTAGTTGAGGGTGGAGGGTGGGAGGAGTAAGAGGATCAGAAAATATACCTGTTTGGTGCTATGTTTAGTACCTCAGTGACAAAATAATCTGCACACCAAATCCCAATAACATAATTTTAGCTGTATAACAAACCCACATGTGCACCCCAAACCAAAAATAAAAGCTAAACGAAAAAAAAAATAAATCCCTGAGTAGGAGAGAGTGCAATGTAGGTGAAAGGACTGATTTTTGCTACAGACAGTGACCCAGGAAGGGCTGCACTCTGATTTATTTCTGTGTAAATACAGTAAGATGAGATTATGAACAGGTGGTCCAGATCCTAGGTTCTGGGAGAAAACAGGTTGCTGCTGCAGATTCAGTGTCTGGGGGTTGGGATATGCCAGGGGACTTGTAGACACTTGTGGGTTCTTCGCAAAAAACACAGATCAAAAATGCCACGGTGAAGCTTCTTTTCTCTAAGTTTTCAGTCATTTGTCACCCTGGGAGAAGATCTGGAATTGCAGGACAATGGGCAGTGCGACCGCCTGTGTACAGGAGAGCAGAGCATCCCATTCCCAAACACCCAGAGTTTTATTCCAGGCCAGACCTCCGTGATATCTTTTTTCTGGCACCAAATCTGCAGTTTGATGAACATCAAACAATTCTCCAACACCAACTTATTGTCTAACATTGGAATTCTGCCACCACCCAGAGTCAGCACAGACCCTGATTCAGGGCTTGGTCCCACAACCTTATCCTCACTGCAGATGCCAGGAACAGACCCCATGGGCCCACTTACGCTTCTTAGCTACTGTTTAAAAATTGGGGTCTATCACCTTAGTGAAATTCAGTAATTTGGTAGAGCTACTCACAGAACTCAGCAAAACACTGTAGTTATGTTTACTGGTTTCATACATAAGATGCAGCTCAGGAAAAGCCAAAAGGAAGAAATGCATAGAACAAAGAAAAGAGATGGGGAAAGATGAAACACATAGATAATCCTGGAAAATATTTGTGATTAATAAAATTCTCCATCATTTGTGTGCTCCAGAAATAGTTTATAGAAAAAAACACTCTTCCCCTTATGACTTAGATAGTGCTCTCTTTTCTTACCTATCACACAGCCAGACACACACTCTGCACATTTCCTCCTATTTCTTATTTTAAAAAATCAGCTGAATTTGTCTTCAGTGGTCAAAATAAAAAATAAATTTTTTTTTTTTTTTTTTTTTTGAGCCAGAATCTCGCTCTGTTGCCTAGGCTGGAGTGCAGGGACGCAGTCTCAGCTCACTGCAACCTCTGCCTGCAGGGTTCAAGCAATTCTCCTGCCTCCGCCTCCCAAGTTTCTAGGATTACAGGCAACCGCCACCACACTGGGCTAGTTTTTGTATTTGTAGTAGACACAGGGTTCTACCATGTTGGCCAGGCTGGTCTCGAACTCCTGACCTCAGATGATCCGCCTGCCTCTGCCTCCCAAAGCGCCTGGATTACAGGTGTGAACCATGGCCTGCACCTGGTCTGAGGTAAAATTTTTTTTGTTTTCTTGTTTGTTTGTTTTGAGACAGAGTCTCGCTCTGTCTCCAGGATGGAGTGCTGTGGCTTGATCTGGCTCACTGCAACCTCTGCTTCTCGGGTTCTAGCGATTCTCCTGCCTCAGCCTCCTGAGTAACTGGGAATACAGGTGCAGGCCACCACACCGAGTTAACTTTTGTATTTTTAGTAGCAACAGAGTTTCACCACATTGGCCAGGATGGTATCGATCTCCTGACCTAGTGACCTTCCCATCTTGGCCTCCCAAAGTGCTGGGATTACGGCATAAACCACTGGGCCAGGCATAAAATAAAATATTTCTTAATCAAACTTTACTTAAGTTTATCTCTCTCCCTCAGGCTCCTGAACTTTGAACTACCCTCACTCTGAGTCAACATACGTTCCATTTTACATGCCTCCTAAGAACCTGATTTCAGGGTAAGACATTCTCTGATGTAAAATCTGACTTTTTCACCCTCCATTTGCTATTCTCTTCCCACCTCCTTTCTAATCTTGTTTGCTCCTCCCTAGGGAGAAAAGCCCTTTTCTACCTACATTTTTGCAAGCCATAAAGATCTTATAGTTAGTTGGTACTTCCTCCTGTTGTAATACTTTTTTGAAATTCATTTTTAACATAAATTTAACGTTTCTATTTTACAAAGTCTAAAATGTCCCTTAAAACAATAACAACTTCATCATCAGTAAGATCCTCCCAAAGACCAGGCATGGTGGCTCACGCCTGTAATCCCAGCACTTTGGGAGGCCGAGGCGAGTGGATCACGAGGTCGGGATTGACCATTCTGGCTAACACAGTGAAACCCCGTCTCTACTAAAAAATATTTTTAAAAATTAGCTGGGCGTGGTGGTGGGTGCCTGTAGTTCCAGCTACTCGGGAGGCTGAGGCAGGAGAATGGCGTGAACCCAGGAGGCGGAGCTTGCAGTGAGCTTACTCCAGCCTGGGCGACAGGGGACGTCTCAAAAAAAAAAAAAAAAAAAAGATCCTTCCAGTTTCCTTTCATCTTAACCTTAACTGCATCTGCTTGTGGGGCCCCAGCTTTTTAGGCTCTGTAGCTTCTCTCAGAATAACACGTCTGTAATCCCAGCACTTCGGGAGGCCAAGGCGGGCAGATCACCTGAGGTCGGGAGTTCGAGACCAACCTGACCAACATGGAGAAAACCCATCTCTACTAAAAACACAAAATTAGCCAGGCATGATGATGCATGCCTGTAATCTCAGCTACTTGAGAGGCTGAGGCAGGAGAATCCCTTGAACTCAGGAGGCGGAGGTTTCAGTGAGCCATGGTCGCACCATTGCACTCCACCTGGGCGACAAGAGCAAAACGCAAAACTGTCCAAAAAAAAAGAACCCTCCTGTTTCAGGCTTAATATTAGCCTTAGCTTGGAGTCACTAGGTTCAAGCTTTAATTGTCATGTCAGAGTTATTCACTTGGTTTTTGAAACTCAGTGTTTGAAATATTCGTGAAATTACTTAAACACAGTTTTACATAAGGGAGGACATTTTAAGATGTCTTTTTTTTTTTTTTTAGACGGAGTCTCACTCTGTCACCAAGGCTGGAGTACAATGGCAAGATATAGGCTCACTGCACCCCGCCTCCCAGGTTCAAGCAAGTCTAGTGCCTCAGCCTCCCAAGTAGCTGGGATTACTAAAGGCGCCTGCCACCAACCCCAGCTACTTTTTGTATTTTTGGTAGAGACGGGGTTTCACCATGTTGGCCAGGCTGGCCTAGAATGCCTGACCTTGTGATCCACCCGCCACGGCCTCACAAAGTGCTAGGATTACAGGCATGAGCTACCGCGCTGGGCCAGGAAGGGGTATTTAACCCTAAGGCAGTTCCTATTTTTGTGTCCTTCCCATATAGGCTGGGGTCGGACCGCACAATCTAAGCTGATCCCGGTTGGGATAGACACAAACGTTTTCCAAATAGGATACACGCGCGATGTTTTGAGAAAAGGAGAAGGCGGAAGAAGAGGTCAATTTTTACAACTTATGACCAGGAAGTTGAGTCTTTGAAGAGGAGCTTAGTTTGTCCTAACAACTCCTTACCTCAAGTGATCCGCCTGCCTCGGCCTCCCACAGTGCTGGGATTACCGGAATGAGCCACCGCGCCCAGCCCCATACATTTTTAATAGAAAAGAGAAACTGTGAACCCAAGGCACTAAAGCTCTTCCCATTCGTGAACCCGCACTCCGAGTCAGGATTCTCCCCTAACAACTCTTCCCGTGGTCCCTGCACAATCTGGGAGAGAAGCGGCGCTGCGGGGGCAGAGCTGCCCAGAGAGGGCTCCAGGCCAGGGCACAGTCACCGCGCAGTGAAGAGACAGGACGCCTGGGCCCTGGGCTGTCAGCGCAGCCGCCATCTTTTGGCTGAAGGGAACCGAGGCCCAGCTGGGCAAGGAGAACTCGGGGCGCAAATTGTGGAGCTGACTAAGGGGATACCTGAGTCCCTGAGTCCCGCCACCGTCACTTTCCACCGGTTCCAACCAGCCCCTGCCCCTCGCTTGGGATGTCCGACCGGCACTCTCACCATTTCTAGGCTTCCAGGGGTCCTGGTGTCTTAGCTGTGGATCTCACAATACCTGCAGGTCACAGGGCCACAGAGGCTGGGCCTCTAGGAGTACAGGACACAGAGCAGTGAACAGGACACCTGGAGCTCCGGTTGCACCGAGAGACAAAGGACCCGCCAAACCAGAAGCCGCCCTGTTTGCTCCGGCTGCGTGCCTGATTGGACGTTTCTAGCCCAGCGTCCCTGATTGGAAAACGCTTAAGGCCCCGCCCCCTCAGGCCCTGAGTGACAGAAGATGTGATCAGATGCTGGGCTGTTCGCTCAGGCTGTGTGCCTGATTGGACGGTTCCAGCCCAGCGTCCCTGATTGGATAATGCTTAAGGCTCCGCCCCCTCAGGCCCTGAGTGACCGAAGATATGATCAGATGCTGCGCTGAGTGAAGAAAACTAACAGCGTAAGTTGCAGCCTTTTCAGCCAGGGCTTCCTCCCTGAGCTGAGCCACGTCCACCCCAGAGCATGGGAAAATTCTATCTCTTTTTTAGTCTCTCTTTTTGAATGTATTGAGAAGGTGAACAAAAATATTTTGTTGTCATATTAATAATACTTTTGGAAGTAAAATATACAGTGGCGCAAAGTGAAACCAGTACTCAGGCAAAAGTTTTTTTTAGTAAGGCAATTTACTTCTGCAGAAGATTTTTGTTTGCGTTGATCACGATTCGCAAGAGCACCCTCAACAAAGGAGGGAAGGGTTTTTTTTTTTTTTAACGTAAAGTCTCTACCTCTGTGTTACTGTCCCATGGGCTGGGGTTGGACCGCACAATCTAAACTGACCCAATTGGCTATTTGTAAATATTTTTCCAAATAAGGAAGGGAAGGGGCATGTATAAGTCACAGTGCTAGGACGTTTGGTTCTGAAGGGTGGAAAGGGTGCAGCGTGAGTAATAAAGG
>NW_022321223.1:0-2768 GCF_002776525.5 Piliocolobus tephrosceles | reverse complement strand
TTAATTTTATAATTTTATCTGTAAATTTATAAATTTGTTTATTTTAATTATATATAATATAATAGCATAATGCTAATATGTCAATATATGATGCTGGGAAAATTAGATACACACATGCACAAGAATGAGACAAGACTCCTACCTCTCACCATATACAAAAATCTATTCAAAATGGTTAAAGACTTAAATGTAAAACCTGAAACTATAAAACAATTAATATGGTTTGGCTGTCTCTCCACACAAATCTCATCTTGAATCGTAACTCCCACAATTACCACATGTCGTGGAAGGAACCCAGTGGGAGGTTACTGACTTCTGAGGGTGGGTCTTTCCTGCACTGTTCTTGTGATAATGGATGAGTCTCATGAGACCTGACAGTTTTAAAAACGGGAATGTCCCTGCACAAGCTCTCTTTACTCATCTGCCACCTTCCGTGCCTTTCACCTTCCGCCATGATTGTCAGGTCTCCCCAGCCATGTGGAACTCTAAGTCCAATAAAACCTTTTCTTTTGTAAATTGTCCAGTCTTGGGTATGTCTTTATCAGCAATGTGAAAATGAACTAATACAGTAAATTGGTGCCAGTAGAGTGGAGCACTGCTGAAAAGATACCTGAAAATGTGGAAGTGACTTTGGAACTGGGTAACAGGCAAAGATTGAAACAGTTTGGAAAGCTCAGAAGATGACAGGAAAATGTGGGAAAGTTTGGAACTTCCTACAGACTTGTTGAGTGGCTTTGCCCAAAATGCTGATAGCAATATGGACAATAAAGTCCAGTCTAAGGTGGTCTCAGATGGAAATGAGGAACTTGTTGGGAAATGGAACAAAGGTAACTCTTGTATGTTTTAGCAAAGAGACTGGCAGCATTTTGCCCCTGCCCTAGAGATTTGTGGAACTTGGAACTTGAAAGAGATGATTTAGGGTGTCTGGAGAAAGAAATTTCTAAGCAGCAAAGCATTTAAGAGGTGACTTGGGCATTGTTAAAGACATCCAGTTTTATAAGGGAAGCACAGCAAAAGAGTTTGGAAAATTTGCAGCTTGGCAATTCAATAGAAAAGAAAATCCCATTTTCTGAGGAGAAATTTAAGCCAGCTGCAGAAATTTGCATAAGTAACAAGAAACCTAATGTTAATCCCCAAGACAATGGGGTAAATGTCTCCAGGACATGGCAGAGGTCTTCATGGAAGACCCTCCCATCACAGGCCTGGAAACCTAGGAGGAAAAAGTGGTTTCACGGGCCAGGCCCAGGGTCCCTGTGCTGTGTGCAGTGTAGGGACTTTGTTCCCTGTGTGCCAGCTGCTCCAGCCATGGCTGAAAGAGGCTAATGTAGAGCTCAAGCCATGGCCTCAAAGGGTGCAAGCCCCAAGCCTTGGTACCTTCCACATGGTGTTGACCCTGCAGGTACACATAAGTCAAGAATTGAGATTTGGGAACCCCCCCCCTCTAGATTTCAGAAGATGTATGGAAACGCCTGGATGCCCAGGCAGAAGTTTGTTGCAGGGGCTGGGCCCCCATGGAGAACCCGTGCTCCAGCAGTGCAGAAGAAAAATGTGGGGTCAGAGCCCCCACACAGAGTCCTAAGTGGGGCACTGCCTAGTGAAGCTGTGAGAAGAGGGCCACTATCCTCTGTACCCCAGAATGGTAGATCCACTGAAAGCTTGCACTGTGCACCTGGAAAAGCCACAGACACTCAATGCCAGCCTGTGAAAGCAGCCAGGAGGGAGGCTGTACCCTGCAAAACCAAAGAGGTAGAGCTGCCCAAGACTATGGGAACCCACCTCTTGCATCAGCATGGCCCGGATGCAAGACATGGAGTCAAAGGAGATCATTTTGGAGCTTTAAGACTTCACTGCCCTGCTGGATTTCAAATTACATGGGGCCTGTAGCCAGTTTGTTTTGGCCAATTTCTCCCTTTGGAATGGCTGTATTTACCCAATCCTCATACCTCCACTGTATCTAGGAAGTAACTAACTTGCTTTTGATTTTACAGGCTCATGGACTTGTCTTGTATCAGATAAGACATTGGACTGTGGACTTTTGAGTTAATGCTGAAATGAGTTAAGACTCTGGGGGACTGCTGGGAAGGCAAGACTGGTTTTGAAATGTGAGGGCATGAGATTTGGGAGGGGTCAGGGGCAGAATGATATAGTTTGGCTGTGTCCCCACCAAATCTAATCTTGAATTGTAAGTCTCACAATTCCCATGTGTCATGGGAGGAATCTGGTGGGAGGTGACTGAATTATGGGGGCAGGTCTTTCCTGAGCTATTCTCCTAATAGTGAATGAGTCTCACAAGATCAGATGGCTTTAAAAATGGGAGGTTCCCTGCACAAGCTCTCTTCTCTTGTCTGCCACCATGTAAGACATGCCTTTCACCTTCCATCATGATTGTGAGGTCATGGAACTCACACGCAGGTCAAATAAACCCCTTTCTTTTAAAATTGCCCAGTCTTGGGTATGTCTTTAATGGCAGTGTGAAAACAAACTAATATAGCCATTAAAAAAAAAAAAAAGAAAAAAGAAAAAAGAAAAGAAAAAAAAAAACAGCAGAAAAACTTCATGATACTGGACTGGGCAAGGATTTTTTAAATAAGATCTCAAAAACACAAGCAATAAAAGCAAAAGCAGACAAAAGAGATTACATCAAACCAAAAAGTTTTCCACAGTAAAGAAAACAATTAACAGAGTGAAGAGATAACCTATAAGATGGCAGAAAAATATATGCACACTATACATCAGACAAAAGATTCATATCCAGAATACATAAGAAA
>NW_022321222.1:0-2768 GCF_002776525.5 Piliocolobus tephrosceles | reverse complement strand
TTTCTTATGTATTCTGGATATGAATCTTTTGTCTGATGTATAGTGTGCATATATTTTTCTGCCATCTTATAGGTTATCTCTTCACTCTGTTAATTGTTTTCTTTACTGTGGAAAACTTTTTGGTTTGATGTAATCTCTTTTGTCTGCTTTTGCTTTTATTGCTTGTGTTTTTGAGATCTTATTTAAAAAATCCTTGCCCAGTCCAGTATCATGAAGTTTTTCTGCTGTTTTTTTTTTTCTTTTCTTTTTTCTTTTTTCTTTTTTTTTTTTTTAATGGCTATATTAGTTTGTTTTCACACTGCCATTAAAGACATACCCAAGACTGGGCAATTTTAAAAGAAAGGGGTTTATTTGACCTGCGTGTGAGTTCCATGACCTCACAATCATGATGGAAGGTGAAAGGCATGTCTTACATGGTGGCAGACAAGAGAAGAGAGCTTGTGCAGGGAACCTCCCATTTTTAAAGCCATCTGATCTTGTGAGACTCATTCACTATTAGGAGAATAGCTCAGGAAAGACCTGCCCCCATAATTCAGTCACCTCCCACCAGATTCCTCCCATGACACATGGGAATTGTGAGACTTACAATTCAAGATTAGATTTGGTGGGGACACAGCCAAACTATATCATTCTGCCCCTGACCCCTCCCAAATCTCATGCCCTCACATTTCAAAACCAGTCTTGCCTTCCCAGCAGTCCCCCAGAGTCTTAACTCATTTCAGCATTAACTCAAAAGTCCACAGTCCAATGTCTTATCTGATACAAGACAAGTCCATGAGCCTGTAAAATCAAAAGCAAGTTAGTTACTTCCTAGATACAGTGGAGGTATGAGGATTGGGTAAATACAGCCATTCCAAAGGGAGAAATTGGCCAAAACAAACTGGCTACAGGCCCCATGTAATTTGAAATCCAGCAGGGCAGTGAAGTCTTAAAGCTCCAAAATGATCTCCTTTGACTCCATGTCTTGCATCCGGGCCATGCTGATGCAAGAGGTGGGTTCCCATAGTCTTGGGCAGCTCTACCTCTTTGGTTTTGCAGGGTACAGCCTCCCTCCTGGCTGCTTTCACAGGCTGGCATTGAGTGTCTGTGGCTTTTCCAGGTGCACAGTGCAAGCTTTCAGTGGATCTACCATTCTGGGGTACAGAGGATAGTGGCCCTCTTCTCACAGCTTCACTAGGCAGTGCCCCACTTAGGACTCTGTGTGGGGGCTCTGACCCCACATTTTTCTTCTGCACTGCTGGAGCACGGGTTCTCCATGGGGGCCCAGCCCCTGCAACAAACTTCTGCCTGGGCATCCAGGCGTTTCCATACATCTTCTGAAATCTAGAGGGGGGGGGTTCCCAAATCTCAATTCTTGACTTATGTGTACCTGCAGGGTCAACACCATGTGGAAGGTACCAAGGCTTGGGGCTTGCACCCTTTGAGGCCATGGCTTGAGCTCTACATTAGCCTCTTTCAGCCATGGCTGGAGCAGCTGGCACACAGGGAACAAAGTCCCTACACTGCACACAGCACAGGGACCCTGGGCCTGGCCCGTGAAACCACTTTTTCCTCCTAGGTTTCCAGGCCTGTGATGGGAGGGTCTTCCATGAAGACCTCTGCCATGTCCTGGAGACATTTACCCCATTGTCTTGGGGATTAACATTAGGTTTCTTGTTACTTATGCAAATTTCTGCAGCTGGCTTAAATTTCTCCTCAGAAAATGGGATTTTCTTTTCTATTGAATTGCCAAGCTGCAAATTTTCCAAACTCTTTTGCTGTGCTTCCCTTATAAAACTGGATGTCTTTAACAATGCCCAAGTCACCTCTTAAATGCTTTGCTGCTTAGAAATTTCTTTCTCCAGACACCCTAAATCATCTCTTTCAAGTTCCAAGTTCCACAAATCTCTAGGGCAGGGGCAAAATGCTGCCAGTCTCTTTGCTAAAACATACAAGAGTTACCTTTGTTCCATTTCCCAACAAGTTCCTCATTTCCATCTGAGACCACCTTAGACTGGACTTTATTGTCCATATTGCTATCAGCATTTTGGGCAAAGCCACTCAACAAGTCTGTAGGAAGTTCCAAACTTTCCCACATTTTCCTGTCATCTTCTGAGCTTTCCAAACTGTTTCAATCTTTGCCTGTTACCCAGTTCCAAAGTCACTTCCACATTTTCAGGTATCTTTTCAGCAGTGCTCCACTCTACTGGCACCAATTTACTGTATTAGTTCATTTTCACATTGCTGATAAAGACATACCCAAGACTGGACAATTTACAAAAGAAAAGGTTTTATTGGACTTAGAGTTCCACATGGCTGGGGAGACCTGACAATCATGGCGGAAGGTGAAAGGCACGGAAGGTGGCAGATGAGTAAAGAGAGCTTGTGCAGGGACATTCCCGTTTTTAAAACTGTCAGGTCTCATGAGACTCATCCATTATCACAAGAACAGTGCAGGAAAGACCCACCCTCAGAAGTCAGTAACCTCCCACTGGGTTCCTTCCACGACATGTGGTAATTGTGGGAGTTACGATTCAAGATGAGATTTGTGTGGAGAGACAGCCAAACCATATTAATTGTTTTATAGTTTCAGGTTTTACATTTAAGTCTTTAACCATTTTGAATAGATTTTTGTATATGGTGAGAGGTAGGAGTCTTGTCTCATTCTTGTGCATGTGTGTATCTAATTTTCCCAGCATCATATATTGACATATTAGCATTATGCTATTATATTATATATAATTAAAATAAACAAATTTATAAATTTACAGATAAAATTATAAAATTAA
>NW_022321221.1:0-3169 GCF_002776525.5 Piliocolobus tephrosceles | reverse complement strand
ACTCTGAAAGCTTGCTTTTACTTTCAAGTCTTGCCTCCAACTTTTGCTTGAAGCCTTGAATTCTTGCTTGAATCAAACATTTACTTCCAGCATTCAACTGACCCCCTCTTTTTCAGTCATCAGTGACTTCCCATTTCTTTCTTTCTTTTTTCTTTTTCTTTTTTTTTTTATTTTTGAAATGGAATCTCACTCTGTTGCCCGGGCTGGAGTGCAGTGGCATGATCTCGGCTCACTGCAACCTCTGCTTCCCGGATTCAAACAGTTCTCCAGTGTCAGCCTTCTGAGTAGCTGGGATTACAGGCATGCACCACCACACCTAGCTAATTTTTGTATTTTTAGTAGAGGTGGGGTTTCACCATGTTGGTCAGGCTGGTCTCGAACTCCTGACCGAAGGTGATTTGCCTGCCTTGGCCTCCCGAAGCGCTGGGATTACAGGTGTGAGCCACTGGGCCCAGCTATCCTCCCCATTTTTACACTTTTTTTTTTTGTCTTTTTTTTTTCCTTTTTGTGGAGAATGGGGTCTCGCTATATTGCCCAGGCAGGTCTTGAACTCCCGAGCTCCAGCTATCCTCTCGTCTCTGCCTCCCTGAGAGCTGGGATTACAGGCATGAGCCACCGCGCCCAGCAGACCTCCCCATGTTTAAATGCAATGTTTAACTTCCTGTCCTCATCTTTTTCTTCCTATTGGTAGTATGTAGTACGGTTAATCACTTTCTTTTCTGTTTTCTTGGCTTTGAAGACATCCCATCAACCTTAAAAAATCGATTTCTTTTACTTTTCTTCTTGCCTCCCTGATCACTTCACCTTTTCTTCTTCTACTGTGTTTTGAACTTCTTTCTCTGAATGTGGAGTGACCCAAAGTTTAGTCCTTGGATGACTTCTGATCTCTGTCCATACGCACTGCCCTTCCTTATCATCTCATCTCATGGCTTTCAACCCCACCTACATGGCTCCATGGCTCCTGCAAACCTCTCCCCTGAGTTCAACAATCCTGTGTCCAGTTGTCTCCTCAATGCTCCTCTGGGGGTCTAGCAGGCATCTGTACCATCATATGTCCAAAAGTGACTTCCTGAACTCCCCAAATGCGTTCCTCTGCAGTCCTGCACATCTCCGATGAGGGCAACCCTGGATGTCCTGGGACTTAGCTGAACATGTCAACATTTATGAGGATTACGGAAAATATGACATGATTTGTGTGTCAATTTATACGAGAAAGAAAAAAATTAAACTTTTACTTAAAATAGGTGAGGAAATAAACCATTTGCAAGTTCTTTTGTGGGACAGAGTTGTTTGAAGACCTTGTCCCTGCCTGAGCTGCTCCCCCAGGACATCTCTGACCTTATCTCCTGCTAGTGAACGCCTTACTCCCTCTGTTCCGGTCACACAGGCCTCTTCCCTTTTCCTGGGCTCTGGGTTGTTTCTTTTTTCTTTCTTTCTTTTTTTTTTTTTTGGAGACATAGTCTCACTCTGTTGCCCAGGCTGGAGTGCAGTAGCATGATCTTGGCTCACCGCAACCACCACCTCTCAAGTTCAAGCCATTCTCCTGCCTCAGCCTCCTGAGTGGCTGGGATTACAGGCATGAGCCACCACACCTAGCTAATTTTTGTATTTTTAGTATAGACCGGGTTTCACCATGTTGGCCAAGCTGGTCTTGAACTCCTGACCTCGGGTGATCCACCCGTCTCGGCCTCCCGAAGTGCTGGGATTACAGTTATCAGCCATTGGACTGGGCCTTATGTCTTCTTTTGAAAAGTGTCGGTTCATGTCTTTTGCCCACTTTTTAATGGGGTTGTTTTATTCTTGTAAATTTGTGTAAGTTCCTTATAGATGCTGGATATTAGACTCTTGTCAGGTGCGTAGTTTGCACAAAAATTTCTCACATTCTGTACGGTTTTCTATTCACTGCGGATAGTTTATTTTGCTATGTGGAAGCTCTTTGGTGTAATTAGATCCCATTTGTCAATTTTCGCTTTTGTTGCAATTGCTTCTGGTGACTTCGTCATGAAATCTTTGTCCATTTGTCTGTCCAGAATGGTATTGCCCAGACTGTCTTCCACGTGTTTTATAGTTTGAGGTTTCTCATTTAAGTCTTAAATTCATCTTGACTTAATTTTTTTGTGTGGTATAAGGAAGAGGTCCAGCTTCAATCTTCTACATGTGGCTAGCCAGTTATCCCAGCATCATTTATTAAATAGTGTGTTATCTCCATTGCTTGTTTTTGTCAGCTTCATCAAAGATCAGATAGTTGCAGGTGTGTGGCCTTATTTCTGGGTTCTCTATTCTGTTCCATTGGTATCACAGACCAGAAGTTTTAACCTGACGAAGTTTCATTTATCATTTTTTTTCCATGCTTTTGGTGTCCTATCTGTAAACTCTTTGATGTGCTTGTTCCCAATTAATTTACAGTATGTTTTTCTAATTCTTGATAGATTAACATTTTATGGTTTCTTTTTTTTTTTTTTTTTTTTTTTGAGACGGAGTCTCGCTCTGTCACCCGGGCTGGAGTGCAGTGGCCGGATCTCAGCTCACTACAAGCTCCGCCTCCCGGGTTTACGCCATTCTCCTGCCTCAGCCTCCCGAGTAGCTGGGACTACAGGCGCCCGCCACCTCGCCCGGCTAGTTTTTTTGTATTTTTTAGTAGAGACGGGGTTTCACCGTGTTAGCCAGGATGGTCTCGATCTCCTGACCTCGTGATCCGCCCGTCTCGGCCTCCCAAAGTGCTGGGATTACAGGCTTGAGCCACCGCGCCCGGCCAGTTTCTTTATTTTACATTTAACAATATGATCCTTTTTGAATGAGTGTAAAATTTAGGTGCAGATTCATCGTTTTTCATTCGTGGATATTCATTTGGTCCAGCACCATATTTGAAAGTCCTGCTTTCAATTACTTTGGGATCTTTTTTTATTATTATTTTTTTGAGACGGAGTCTCACTCCGCCGCCTGGCTGGAGTACAGTGGCATGATCTCGGCTCACTACAACCTCCCTCTCCCGGGTTCGAGTGATTCTCCTGCTTCAGCCTCCCAAGTAACTGGGACTACAGGCGCACGCCACCATACCCAGCTAATTTTTGTATTTTTAGTAGAGACGGGGTTTCACCACATTGACCAGGATGGTCTCAATTTCTTGACCTCGTGATCCACCTGCGTTGGCCTCCCAAAGTGCTGGGAT
>NW_022321220.1:0-6556 GCF_002776525.5 Piliocolobus tephrosceles | reverse complement strand
ATTTTGTATTTTTAGTAGAGATGGGGTTTTGCCATGTTGGCCAGGTTGGTCTTGAACTCTTAACCTCAAGTGATCTGCTGGCCTCTGCCCCCCAAAGTGCTGGGGTTACAGGTGTGAACCACCGTGCGTGGCCAGAATGTTTATCATAAAAATCTTCAAGCAAAACCTATATGTTATGTTTGTCCTGTGGCTTCACATTCCTCCTGACACAATATTGGATACTCCAGAGAACACAGTTTGAGAAGGTTAGTTCTAGTCCAAACCTCTGATTTTACTATGAAGGAAACTGTCTTACCAAAGGTCACACAGTAGGTAGGAAACATTACATTTGCAGGGCAGTTCCTGGAGAAATGAGGTGGTCTCCAGACATTAACGGTGTTAATTCATTTTAGCTTCCCCCTGCCCCCGAGCCTGGTACTATGAAAATGCACAGACATCGCTTACCCCATCATGGAGTCTTTATAAAAATCAAATGGGGAAGTTTGTAGATTCCAGTAGGAGGAAGAGGAAGAGCTATACTGACAGAACAACTGGTTTGTTTTAATGTTTCTGGGCATATGAATCTTATAGCTGCTCATGACTCCGTCTTCAACACAGGGGAGGACTTGAGGGCAAATGTTTATTGGATGCTCCTGGCATCATCTTAGTTTGCCTACCTTGATGTTTTTGCCCTCTCTTCTTTTTGTGTCTTGACGTGTCATATGTAGTTTTGAAAGCTGTTTCAAGTCCATTTTTGGAACGATGCATAGCATACATAAAACACTTGAAATTAATACATTTACTTTTTCAAAAAAGATGCTCCCGTCTAATATCAAGTCATGTCCAGTTCTACTTCTCTGAGTCATATAGCTAGGCTAAAAATAACTTTCTTTTTTTTTTTTTTTTTTTTGAAATGAAAGGCCTCACATATTTATTACTGAACCCAGCCAACCAACGCATTCATAATAGATTCAGAGAGGAAAATACGTCAAACTCTCCAGAGAGTGGTGACATTTTCAGTTTGATATGGTAATGTGATCGTGACCTTCAGACAGCACAAATATATGTGCCATCTCATGTGCAGTTCCTTACAGACCCAGCTTGGTTCTTCTCCAATGTCTCCTTTTGGAGTTGTACCTTATTTTATTTCCAGTTTTCATCTGAATCCACTGGGGAATGGGACGATTTTGCTTTTGTTTCTTGGCCAGGAATCGCTTAATCCTGAAAGTCTTGTGAGAAGACATGGCGAGAAGTGGAGGCAAGAACACACCACGATGGTGGAGAAAGGAAAAGAGGGCAAAAATAACTTTCTTACCACAACCCTCCACCAAGGAATGAGAATTCCATTTCTTAAAAAACAGATCCTTTATTTTTTTAAGAGGCGGAGTCTCACTCTGTTGCCTAGGCTAGAGTGCAGTGGTGTGATCTCAGTTCACTGCAACCTCTGCCTCCTGGGTTCAAGTGATTCTCCTGCCTCAGCCTCCCAAGTAGCTGGGATTACAGGTGCACATCACACCACATCCAGCTAATTTTTGTATTTTTAGTAGAGGCGGGGTTTCAGCATGTTGGCCAGGCCAGTTCTGAACTCCTGACCTCAAGTGATCCACCTGCCTTGGCCTCCCAAAGTGCTGGGATTATAGGCATGAGCCACCATACCCGGCCAGAACCTTTCTTAAGATAAACCAATTGCCCTCACCCGATGATGCTAGTACATAGGGTCCTAATGCTGCCAGGAGACCACCAGGTTGAGGGTCAAATAACTGAGTTCTAGTTGTCGCTTTGCCACCTGCACAGTTTGACCATGGCATGCTACATAACTTTCTGAGCCTCAGGTTGTCACCTGTATATTGAAAGATTACCATTATAAGGATTACACAAGACACGACATTTGAAAGCATCTCATAAACTAACCATTAGCTCCTGCCTGGACTTCTACAGTAGACTCCCAGCTGGCTTCTCCCTATCCACTCAGGCCTGCTACAATCAATCTAGGTCTCCTTGCAGGTAAAGGGACCATTTAAAAAATATACAATTTGGCCAGGCATGGTGGCTCACGCCTGTCATCCCAGAACTTTGGGAGGCCGAGGTGGGCAGATCACCTAAGAGTTCGAGAACAGTCTGGTCAACATGGCAAAACCCTCTCTCTACTAAAAATACAAAATTAGCCGGGTGTGGTGGCACACGCCTGTAATCCTAGCTACTCAGGAGGCTGAGACAGAATTGCTTGAATCTGGGAGGCGGAGGCTGCAGTAAGCCGAGATCATGCCAGGCACTCTAGCCTGGGTGACAAAAGGAAAACTCTGTCTCAAAAAAAAAAAAAAAAAGAAGGGTTTTATCACCCTTCTGCTTAAATCCCTATACTCTCCTCCCATTGCCCTTAGACTAAGTTTGTATCCTTTGTAAGGTCTGTAAGGCCTATAAAGAGACTCCAGGTCCTCCTCCAGCCTCATCTTGTGTTACTTTCCCCCTTACACATGCTGTTCCAATATTTCAGCCCTCACCAATTCCCCTATCTAGCCAGCTTGCACTCATCCCAAACTTCATTCCTTCTAGAAAGCTATTCCTGCAGCCCCCCATGATATGCTCCCCCAACATCATATAATCCTTCATATAGCACTAGGTTGAACCGTATACAATTGCTATTTTGTAGGACAAAAATGGTAGACTGTTGGCAATTTTCTTTGGTTTAGCATTATAGTAATTGCTGTAATGCTAGTCATCTTGAGTCAGTTTTAAACTCTACCAGGGAAGAATCTAGATCTGACTCATAACTAGAATCCTAGAGTTCCACACCCAAACCAAGCCAATAGTAGGCACTTAATTGTTTAATTAGTCTGATACATTGGTACTACCTTTTTAATGCCAAGCATATAATTTTTATATTGTCATTAGTAGTTAAAAATCATGTTTTTTGCTGGGTGCAGTCGCTCACGCCTGTAATTTCAGCACTTTGGGAGGCGAAGGTGAGTGGATCACCTGAGGTCAGGAGTTTGAGACCAGCCTGACGAACATGGTGAAACCCCATCTCTACTAAATACAAAAAATTACCCAGGCATGGTGGCACATGCCTGTAATCCCAGCTAAGGCAGGAGAATCGCTTAAACCTGGGAGGCATAGGTTGCAGTAAGATGAGATCATGCCATTGCACTCTAGCCTGGGCAACAAGAGTGATGCTCCATCTCAAAAAAAAAAAAAAAAAAAAAAAATCCGTAAATGATACCTTACCAGTGGGCTAAATTCTATCCTTGTTTATATATATATATATATATTACACTTACTAGAATTCATGCTTTCCAGAAATGCCAGAAATGAAAATATTAAAGTGATTCTTTTTTCATTCCATTGTTTTCATTTTAATCCTGTGGAATGTATGAATAGCATTTGAAGAAAAACATGATTTTTTTTTTTTTTTTTTTGAGATGGAGCATCACTCTTGTTGCCCAGGCTAGAGTGCAATGGCATGATCTCATCTTACTGCAACCTATGCCTCCCAGGTTTAAGCGATTCTCCTGCCTTAGCTGGGATTACAGGCATGTGCCACCATGCCTGGGTAATTTTTTGTATTTAGTAGAGATGGGGTTTCACCATGTTCGTCAGGCTGGTCTCAAACTCCTGACCTCAGGTGATCCACTCACCTTCGCCTCCCAAAGTGCTGAAATTACAGGCGTGAGCGACTGCACCCAGCAAAAAACATGATTTTTAACTACTAATGACAATATAAAAATTATATGCTTGGCATTAAAAAGGTAGTACCAATGTATCAGACTAATTAAACAATTAAGTGCCTACTATTGGCTTGGTTTGGGTGTGGAACTCTAGGATTCTAGTTATGAGTCAGATCTAGATTCTTCCCTGGTAGAGTTTAAAACTGACTCAAGATGACTAGCATTACAGCAATTACTATAATGCTAAACCAAAGAAAATTGCCAACAGTCTACCATTTTTGTCCTACAAAATAGCAATTGTATACGGTTCAACCTAGTGCTATATGAAGGATTATATGATGTTGGGGGAGCATATCATGGGGGGCTGCAGGAATAGCTTTCTAGAAGGAATGAAGTTTGGGATGAGTGCAAGCTGGCTAGATAGGGGAATTGGTGAGGGCTGAAATATTGGAACAGCATGTGTAAGGGGGAAAGTAACACAAGATGAGGCTGGAGGAGGACCTGGAGTCTCTTTATAGGCCTTACAGACCTTACAAAGGATACAAACTTAGTCTAAGGGCAATGGGAGGAGAGTATAGGGATTTAAGCAGAAGGGTGATAAAACCCTTCTTTTTTTTTTTTTTTTTGAGACAGAGTTTTCCTTTTGTCACCCAGGCTAGAGTGCCTGGCATGATCTCGGCTTACTGCAGCCTCCGCCTCCCAGATTCAAGCAATTCTGTCTCAGCCTCCTGAGTAGCTAGGATTACAGGCGTGTGCCACCACACCCGGCTAATTTTGTATTTTTAGTAGAGAGAGGGTTTTGCCATGTTGACCAGACTGTTCTCGAACTCTTAGGTGATCTGCCCACCTCGGCCTCCCAAAGTTCTGGGATGACAGGCGTGAGCCACCATGCCTGGCCAAATTGTATATTTTTTAAATGGTCCCTTTACCTGCAAGGAGACCTAGATTGATTGTAGCAGGCCTGAGTGGATAGGGAGAAGCCAGCTGGGAGTCTACTGTAGAAGTCCAGGCAGGAGCTAATGGTTAGTTTATGAGATGCTTTCAAATGTCGTGTCTTGTGTAATCCTTATAATGGTAATCTTTCAATATACAGGTGACAACCTGAGGCTCAGACAGTTATGTAGCATGCCATGGTCAAACTGTGCAGGTGGCAAAGCGACAACTAGAACTCAGTTATTTGACCCTCAACCTGGTGGTCTCCTGGCAGCATTAGGACCCTATGTACTAGCATCATCGGGTGAGGGCAATTGGTTTATCTTAAGAAAGGTTCTGGCCGGGTATGGTGGCTCATGCCTATAATCCCAGCACTTTGGGAGGCCAAGGCAGGTGGATCACTTGAGGTCAGGAGTTCAGAACTGGCCTGGCCAACATGCTGAAACCCCGCCTCTACTAAAAATACAAAAATTAGCTGGATGTGGTGTGATGCGCACCTGTAATCCCAGCTACTTGGGAGGCTGAGGCAGGAGAATCACTTGAACCCAGGAGGCAGAGGTTGCAGTGAACTGAGATCACACCACTGCACTCTAGCCTAGGCAACAGAGTGAGACTCCGCCTCTTAAAAAAATAAAGGATCTGTTTTTTAAGAAATGGAATTCTCATTCCTTGGTGGAGGGTTGTGGTAAGAAAGTTATTTTTGCCCTCTTTTCCTTTCTCCACCATCGTGGTGTGTTCTTGCCTCCACTTCTCGCCATGTCTTCTCACAAGACTTTCAGGATTAAGCGATTCCTGGCCAAGAAACAAAAGCAAAATCGTCCCATTCCCCAGTGGATTCGGATGAAAACTGGAAATAAAATAAGGTACAACTCCAAAAGGAGACATTGGAGAAGAACCAAGCTGGGTCTGTAAGGAACTGCACATGAGATGGCACATATATTTGTGCTGTCTGAAGGTCACGATCACATTACCATATCAAACTGAAAATGTCACCACTCTCTGGAGAGTTTGACGTATTTTCCTCTCTGAATCTATTATGAATGCGTTGGTTGGCTGGGTTCAGTAATAAATATGTGAGGCCTTTCATTTCAAAAAAAAAAAAAAAAAAAAGAAAGTTATTTTTAGCCTAGCTATATGACTCAGAGAAGTAGAACTGGACATGACTTGATATTAGACGGGAGCATCTTTTTTGAAAAAGTAAATGTATTAATTTCAAGTGTTTTATGTATGCTATGCATCGTTCCAAAAATGGACTTGAAACAGCTTTCAAAACTACATATGACACGTCAAGACACAAAAAGAAGAGAGGGCAAAAACATCAAGGTAGGCAAACTAAGATGATGCCAGGAGCATCCAATAAACATTTGCCCTCAAGTCCTCCCCTGTGTTGAAGACGGAGTCATGAGCAGCTATAAGATTCATATGCCCAGAAACATTAAAACAAACCAGTTGTTCTGTCAGTATAGCTCTTCCTCTTCCTCCTACTGGAATCTACAAACTTCCCCATTTGATTTTTATAAAGACTCCATGATGGGGTAAGCGATGTCTGTGCATTTTCATAGTACCAGGCTCGGGGGCAGGGGGAAGCTAAAATGAATTAACACCGTTAATGTCTGGAGACCACCTCATTTCTCCAGGAACTGCCCTGCAAATGTAATGTTTCCTACCTACTGTGTGACCTTTGGTAAGACAGTTTCCTTCATAGTAAAATCAGAGGTTTGGACTAGAACTAACCTTCTCAAACTGTGTTCTCTGGAGTATCCAATATTGTGTCAGGAGGAATGTGAAGCCACAGGACAAACATAACATATAGGTTTTGCTTGAAGATTTTTATGATAAACATTCTGGCCACGCACGGTGGTTCACACCTGTAACCCCAGCACTTTGGGGGGCAGAGGCCAGCAGATCACTTGAGGTTAAGAGTTCAAGACCAACCTGGCCAACATGGCAAAACCCCATCTCTACTAAAAATACAAAAT
>NW_022321219.1:0-6561 GCF_002776525.5 Piliocolobus tephrosceles | reverse complement strand
ATTTTGTATTTTTAGTAGAGATGGGGTTTTGCCATGTTGGCCAGGTTGGTCTTGAACTCTTAACCTCAAGTGATCTGCTGGCCTCTGCCCCCCAAAGTGCTGGGGTTACAGGTGTGAACCACCGTGCGTGGCCAGAATGTTTATCATAAAAATCTTCAAGCAAAACCTATATGTTATGTTTGTCCTGTGGCTTCACATTCCTCCTGACACAATATTGGATACTCCAGAGAACACAGTTTGAGAAGGTTAGTTCTAGTCCAAACCTCTGATTTTACTATGAAGGAAACTGTCTTACCAAAGGTCACACAGTAGGTAGGAAACATTACATTTGCAGGGCAGTTCCTGGAGAAATGAGGTGGTCTCCAGACATTAACGGTGTTAATTCATTTTAGCTTCCCCCTGCCCCCGAGCCTGGTACTATGAAAATGCACAGACATCGCTTACCCCATCATGGAGTCTTTATAAAAATCAAATGGGGAAGTTTGTAGATTCCAGTAGGAGGAAGAGGAAGAGCTATACTGACAGAACAACTGGTTTGTTTTAATGTTTCTGGGCATATGAATCTTATAGCTGCTCATGACTCCGTCTTCAACACAGGGGAGGACTTGAGGGCAAATGTTTATTGGATGCTCCTGGCATCATCTTAGTTTGCCTACCTTGATGTTTTTGCCCTCTCTTCTTTTTGTGTCTTGACGTGTCATATGTAGTTTTGAAAGCTGTTTCAAGTCCATTTTTGGAACGATGCATAGCATACATAAAACACTTGAAATTAATACATTTACTTTTTCAAAAAAGATGCTCCCGTCTAATATCAAGTCATGTCCAGTTCTACTTCTCTGAGTCATATAGCTAGGCTAAAAATAACTTTCTTTTTTTTTTTTTTTTTTTTGAAATGAAAGGCCTCACATATTTATTACTGAACCCAGCCAACCAACGCATTCATAATAGATTCAGAGAGGAAAATACGTCAAACTCTCCAGAGAGTGGTGACATTTTCAGTTTGATATGGTAATGTGATCGTGACCTTCAGACAGCACAAATATATGTGCCATCTCATGTGCAGTTCCTTACAGACCCAGCTTGGTTCTTCTCCAATGTCTCCTTTTGGAGTTGTACCTTATTTTATTTCCAGTTTTCATCCGAATCCACTGGGGAATGGGACGATTTTGCTTTTGTTTCTTGGCCAGGAATCGCTTAATCCTGAAAGTCTTGTGAGAAGACATGGCGAGAAGTGGAGGCAAGAACACACCACGATGGTGGAGAAAGGAAAAGAGGGCAAAAATAACTTTCTTACCACAACCCTCCACCAAGGAATGAGAATTCCATTTCTTAAAAAACAGATCCTTTATTTTTTTAAGAGGCGGAGTCTCACTCTGTTGCCTAGGCTAGAGTGCAGTGGTGTGATCTCAGTTCACTGCAACCTCTGCCTCCTGGGTTCAAGTGATTCTCCTGCCTCAGCCTCCCAAGTAGCTGGGATTACAGGTGCGCATCACACCACATCCAGCTAATTTTTGTATTTTTAGTAGAGGCGGGGTTTCAGCATGTTGGCCAGGCCAGTTCTGAACTCCTGACCTCAAGTGATCCACCTGCCTTGGCCTCCCAAAGTGCTGGGATTATAGGCATGAGCCACCATACCCGGCCAGAACCTTTCTTAAGATAAACCAATTGCCCTCACCCGATGATGCTAGTACATAGGGTCCTAATGCTGCCAGGAGACCACCAGGTTGAGGGTCAAATAACTGAGTTCTAGTTGTCGCTTTGCCACCTGCACAGTTTGACCATGGCATGCTACATAACTGTCTGAGCCTCAGGTTGTCACCTGTATATTGAAAGATTACCATTATAAGGATTACACAAGACACGACATTTGAAAGCATCTCATAAACTAACCATTAGCTCCTGCCTGGACTTCTACAGTAGACTCCCAGCTGGCTTCTCCCTATCCACTCAGGCCTGCTACAATCAATCTAGGTCTCCTTGCAGGTAAAGGGACCATTTAAAAAATATACAATTTGGCCAGGCATGGTGGCTCACGCCTGTCATCCCAGAACTTTGGGAGGCCGAGGTGGGCAGATCACCTAAGAGTTCGAGAACAGTCTGGTCAACATGGCAAAACCCTCTCTCTACTAAAAATACAAAATTAGCCGGGTGTGGTGGCACACGCCTGTAATCCTAGCTACTCAGGAGGCTGAGACAGAATTGCTTGAATCTGGGAGGCGGAGGCTGCAGTAAGCCGAGATCATGCCAGGCACTCTAGCCTGGGTGACAAAAGGAAAACTCTGTCTCAAAAAAAAAAAAAAAAAGAAGGGTTTTATCACCCTTCTGCTTAAATCCCTATACTCTCCTCCCATTGCCCTTAGACTAAGTTTGTATCCTTTGTAAGGTCTGTAAGGCCTATAAAGAGACTCCAGGTCCTCCTCCAGCCTCATCTTGTGTTACTTTCCCCCTTACACATGCTGTTCCAATATTTCAGCCCTCACCAATTCCCCTATCTAGCCAGCTTGCACTCATCCCAAACTTCATTCCTTCTAGAAAGCTATTCCTGCAGCCCCCCATGATATGCTCCCCCAACATCATATAATCCTTCATATAGCACTAGGTTGAACCGTATACAATTGCTATTTTGTAGGACAAAAATGGTAGACTGTTGGCAATTTTCTTTGGTTTAGCATTATAGTAATTGCTGTAATGCTAGTCATCTTGAGTCAGTTTTAAACTCTACCAGGGAAGAATCTAGATCTGACTCATAACTAGAATCCTAGAGTTCCACACCCAAACCAAGCCAATAGTAGGCACTTAATTGTTTAATTAGTCTGATACATTGGTACTACCTTTTTAATGCCAAGCATATAATTTTTATATTGTCATTAGTAGTTAAAAATCATGTTTTTTGCTGGGTGCAGTCGCTCACGCCTGTAATTTCAGCACTTTGGGAGGCGAAGGTGAGTGGATCACCTGAGGTCAGGAGTTTGAGACCAGCCTGACGAACATGGTGAAACCCCATCTCTACTAAATACAAAAAATTACCCAGGCATGGTGGCACATGCCTGTAATCCCAGCTAAGGCAGGAGAATCGCTTAAACCTGGGAGGCATAGGTTGCAGTAAGATGAGATCATGCCATTGCACTCTAGCCTGGGCAACAAGAGTGATGCTCCATCTCAAAAAAAAAAAAAAAAAAAAAAAATCATGTTTTTCTTCAAATGCTATTGATATATTCCACAGGATTAAAATGAAAACAATGGAATGAAAAAAGAATCACTTTAATATTTTCATTTCTGGCATTTCTGGAAAGCATGAATTCTAGTAAGTGTAATATATATATATATATATAAACAAGGATAGAATTTAGCCCACTGGTAAGGTATCATTTACGGATTTTTTTTTTTTTTTTTTTTTTTTGAGATGGAGCATCACTCTTGTTGCCCAGGCTAGAGTGCAATGGCATGATCTCATCTTACTGCAACCTATGCCTCCCAGGTTTAAGCGATTCTCCTGCCTTAGCTGGGATTACAGGCATGTGCCACCATGCCTGGGTAATTTTTTGTATTTAGTAGAGATGGGGTTTCACCATGTTCGTCAGGCTGGTCTCAAACTCCTGACCTCAGGTGATCCACTCACCTTCGCCTCCCAAAGTGCTGAAATTACAGGCGTGAGCGACTGCACCCAGCAAAAAACATGATTTTTAACTACTAATGACAATATAAAAATTATATGCTTGGCATTAAAAAGGTAGTACCAATGTATCAGACTAATTAAACAATTAAGTGCCTACTATTGGCTTGGTTTGGGTGTGGAACTCTAGGATTCTAGTTATGAGTCAGATCTAGATTCTTCCCTGGTAGAGTTTAAAACTGACTCAAGATGACTAGCATTACAGCAATTACTATAATGCTAAACCAAAGAAAATTGCCAACAGTCTACCATTTTTGTCCTACAAAATAGCAATTGTATACGGTTCAACCTAGTGCTATATGAAGGATTATATGATGTTGGGGGAGCATATCATGGGGGGCTGCAGGAATAGCTTTCTAGAAGGAATGAAGTTTGGGATGAGTGCAAGCTGGCTAGATAGGGGAATTGGTGAGGGCTGAAATATTGGAACAGCATGTGTAAGGGGGAAAGTAACACAAGATGAGGCTGGAGGAGGACCTGGAGTCTCTTTATAGGCCTTACAGACCTTACAAAGGATACAAACTTAGTCTAAGGGCAATGGGAGGAGAGTATAGGGATTTAAGCAGAAGGGTGATAAAACCCTTCTTTTTTTTTTTTTTTTTGAGACAGAGTTTTCCTTTTGTCACCCAGGCTAGAGTGCCTGGCATGATCTCGGCTTACTGCAGCCTCCGCCTCCCAGATTCAAGCAATTCTGTCTCAGCCTCCTGAGTAGCTAGGATTACAGGCGTGTGCCACCACACCCGGCTAATTTTGTATTTTTAGTAGAGAGAGGGTTTTGCCATGTTGACCAGACTGTTCTCGAACTCTTAGGTGATCTGCCCACCTCGGCCTCCCAAAGTTCTGGGATGACAGGCGTGAGCCACCATGCCTGGCCAAATTGTATATTTTTTAAATGGTCCCTTTACCTGCAAGGAGACCTAGATTGATTGTAGCAGGCCTGAGTGGATAGGGAGAAGCCAGCTGGGAGTCTACTGTAGAAGTCCAGGCAGGAGCTAATGGTTAGTTTATGAGATGCTTTCAAATGTCGTGTCTTGTGTAATCCTTATAATGGTAATCTTTCAATATACAGGTGACAACCTGAGGCTCAGAAAGTTATGTAGCATGCCATGGTCAAACTGTGCAGGTGGCAAAGCGACAACTAGAACTCAGTTATTTGACCCTCAACCTGGTGGTCTCCTGGCAGCATTAGGACCCTATGTACTAGCATCATCGGGTGAGGGCAATTGGTTTATCTTAAGAAAGGTTCTGGCCGGGTATGGTGGCTCATGCCTATAATCCCAGCACTTTGGGAGGCCAAGGCAGGTGGATCACTTGAGGTCAGGAGTTCAGAACTGGCCTGGCCAACATGCTGAAACCCCGCCTCTACTAAAAATACAAAAATTAGCTGGATGTGGTGTGATGTGCACCTGTAATCCCAGCTACTTGGGAGGCTGAGGCAGGAGAATCACTTGAACCCAGGAGGCAGAGGTTGCAGTGAACTGAGATCACACCACTGCACTCTAGCCTAGGCAACAGAGTGAGACTCCGCCTCTTAAAAAAATAAAGGATCTGTTTTTTAAGAAATGGAATTCTCATTCCTTGGTGGAGGGTTGTGGTAAGAAAGTTATTTTTGCCCTCTTTTCCTTTCTCCACCATCGTGGTGTGTTCTTGCCTCCACTTCTCGCCATGTCTTCTCACAAGACTTTCAGGATTAAGCGATTCCTGGCCAAGAAACAAAAGCAAAATCGTCCCATTCCCCAGTGGATTCAGATGAAAACTGGAAATAAAATAAGGTACAACTCCAAAAGGAGACATTGGAGAAGAACCAAGCTGGGTCTGTAAGGAACTGCACATGAGATGGCACATATATTTGTGCTGTCTGAAGGTCACGATCACATTACCATATCAAACTGAAAATGTCACCACTCTCTGGAGAGTTTGACGTATTTTCCTCTCTGAATCTATTATGAATGCGTTGGTTGGCTGGGTTCAGTAATAAATATGTGAGGCCTTTCATTTCAAAAAAAAAAAAAAAAAAAAGAAAGTTATTTTTAGCCTAGCTATATGACTCAGAGAAGTAGAACTGGACATGACTTGATATTAGACGGGAGCATCTTTTTTGAAAAAGTAAATGTATTAATTTCAAGTGTTTTATGTATGCTATGCATCGTTCCAAAAATGGACTTGAAACAGCTTTCAAAACTACATATGACACGTCAAGACACAAAAAGAAGAGAGGGCAAAAACATCAAGGTAGGCAAACTAAGATGATGCCAGGAGCATCCAATAAACATTTGCCCTCAAGTCCTCCCCTGTGTTGAAGACGGAGTCATGAGCAGCTATAAGATTCATATGCCCAGAAACATTAAAACAAACCAGTTGTTCTGTCAGTATAGCTCTTCCTCTTCCTCCTACTGGAATCTACAAACTTCCCCATTTGATTTTTATAAAGACTCCATGATGGGGTAAGCGATGTCTGTGCATTTTCATAGTACCAGGCTCGGGGGCAGGGGGAAGCTAAAATGAATTAACACCGTTAATGTCTGGAGACCACCTCATTTCTCCAGGAACTGCCCTGCAAATGTAATGTTTCCTACCTACTGTGTGACCTTTGGTAAGACAGTTTCCTTCATAGTAAAATCAGAGGTTTGGACTAGAACTAACCTTCTCAAACTGTGTTCTCTGGAGTATCCAATATTGTGTCAGGAGGAATGTGAAGCCACAGGACAAACATAACATATAGGTTTTGCTTGAAGATTTTTATGATAAACATTCTGGCCACGCACGGTGGTTCACACCTGTAACCCCAGCACTTTGGGGGGCAGAGGCCAGCAGATCACTTGAGGTTAAGAGTTCAAGACCAACCTGGCCAACATGGCAAAACCCCATCTCTACTAAAAATACAAAAT
>NW_022321218.1:0-2079 GCF_002776525.5 Piliocolobus tephrosceles | reverse complement strand
GCACAAAAGAACCAGTGAGTAGGCAAGGCTAAAAGCAAAACTGCAAATTTATTCTTTGGTCATCTAGCTTCAGGGACCAGAGCTGGGGGTGGGGGTGGAGTTTCTAATACAGTCCGGACAAGAGTGGGGGCTGAGAAAGCCCACCCCCGGCGTATCTGCTGGGAGCGACTTTTCTAGGAGTGGAAGGGCAATAGGCGGGGCACAGGCATGTCGGGGGAGGAGGGGCGCTCCGCAGGTGCCACCAGGTAAATCTTGGTCTCCTCGGATTGACATCACCTGGTGCATGCCTGATTAATCTGTACCTTCCCGGGCGTCAGCTGCATTCTCGCACACACGGGAAGAGTTGGTGGTGAAGAAGAACCCGGAAGTGCACCATCCTGCCTCCGTTCGTCCAAACAGTCCAACCTTTTATTGATAATAGTGATAAATGGGCGCCGTGTTCTGTCTGGCTACTTCCTGCTGTTAAGGGGCGTCGTCAAGGTCGGGGCCCATGGTTGGTATTTGGACGTATGGATGAAGAATAAAATAAGGCACAGTATTAGTATAGGAATGAGGAATGGAAGCATTTGTTGGAATATGGGCAAAACCCAGAAGGATGGTCCTGGCAAGGTTGGGGAGTATGAGATAGTTAAGAAAATTTAGTAAGTTTGAGGTGAGTGGGGGAAAGCTAAACTGATTTCCACTGATTGCTTTTGGTAGGGGCCCTTTTTAGCTGGGAATGAGGAACGAGTGCGCAAAGTAGTTGTTGGCCAGGCAGCAATTAAGGAGTGGAGTTTTTGGTGGAGTGGATGGCTTTCCACTTACTCCTACTACAGAGATATTGGATGGAAGGCTAGGTCCAGAGAAGGACGGCAAAACAGAATAGGTAGCCTCACTGTCGATTAAAAAATTGTCTTACCCACTACCAGGAGAGTTACCTGTGGCTTGGTGAGGGTGATGGGGGTCCCCGAGTCTCAGCACCTTCAGTTGTCGTCCAGATGTAGGAGCTGGAAGGAGCTCCCAGGATCCTGGGAAAGGGGGTCACGTAGAGACGCAGCATCTGTTCTCAGGGTGGGGCAATCAGACTTCCAGTGTCCTCCTTGCTGGCAAGCAGGGCAGGGTGTTGCTGGTGGACGAGGGTTAGGACATTCACTGGCCTAATGTCCTGATGCCTTGCACTTATAGCAAGGCTGCGTTGGGGCTCGGGGACCCTGTGGACACCTGTTGGCATAGTGTCCTGCCTTGCCGCACTTATATAGCAGGCTTTTTTTGCAGCCTTGGAGTCTGTGGGGTGTGTGCTCTCTGGCCTGGGGTTACGACTGGGCTGTAAAGCCGCTGCTAGGAGCTGAACCTTCTGTTCAAGGCGAGCCTGCTGTCTCCTCTCTGGAGTTATAGACCTTAAAGGCTAATTTAACTAGGTCTTGTATTGGTGTCTGAGGACCATCCTCTACCTTTTGGTTTTTTTTTTTTTTAAGAATATCAGGAGCTGACTGAGAAATGAAATAAGATGCCAAAATGGTGGCCCCTGTGGGGGAGGCTGGATCTAACCGGGTATATTGGGTTAGAACCTCAGTCAGTTTAGGGTAGAGGTTAGGATAACCTGGAGGTCATGCCAAGTTAAGTCATAGGCCTGACAAAGGTGTCTAAATTCCTTTATGTATATGGTAGGATTAGCTGAGAAATCACCTAAACGCTTCTCATTTTTGGAAAGATCGGCCAATGAAAAAGGGACATGTACTCTGACTACCCCCTCCACCCCAGCCACCTCTCGCAAAGGTGCTAACACTGTAGGAGGGTGTGGGCAGAGATAGGGGACTCAAGACAGCCAGTTGGGGGCCCCGAAGGAGGCATGGGACCGAGTGGATTACTAGTAGATAAGAAGGAGGAAGGAGGAGTCTGGGCAGGAAGGGAGCGGGTGGAGAGAAGGAGGAGTATAGGGACCAGAGGTTAAGGCCCAAAAGCCTTGTACGTAATTAATTTCGGACCACTTGCCTAGCCGCTGGCAGAAATTGCTGAGGTTGATCACGCCACAGTGGAAAGGAAAATTAACCACTTCCTCCTAATGTCTTGTTCGAGCTGTAAGGTTTTTAAATTGGCTAG
>NW_022321217.1:0-2079 GCF_002776525.5 Piliocolobus tephrosceles | reverse complement strand
CTAGCCAATTTAAAAACCTTACAGCTCGAACAAGACATTAGGAGGAAGTGGTTAATTTTCCTTTCCACTGTGGCGTGATCAACCTCAGCAATTTCTGCCAGCGGCTAGGCAAGTGGTCCGAAATTAATTACGTACAAGGCTTTTGGGCCTTAACCTCTGGTCCCTATACTCCTCCTTCTCTCCACCCGCTCCCTTCCTGCCCAGACTCCTCCTTCCTCCTTCTTATCTACTAGTAATCCACTCGGTCCCATGCCTCCTTCGGGGCCCCCAACTGGCTGTCTTGAGTCCCCTATCTCTGCCCACACCCTCCTACAGTGTTAGCACCTTTGCGAGAGGTGGCTGGGGTGGAGGGGGTAGTCAGAGTACATGTCCCTTTTTCATTGGCCGATCTTTCCAAAAATGAGAAGCGTTTAGGTGATTTCTCAGCTAATCCTACCATATACATAAAGGAATTTAGACACCTTTGTCAGGCCTATGACTTAACTTGGCATGACCTCCAGGTTATCCTAACCTCTACCCTAAACTGACTGAGGTTCTAACCCAATATACCCGGTTAGATCCAGCCTCCCCCACAGGGGCCACCATTTTGGCATCTTATTTCATTTCTCAGTCAGCTCCTGATATTCTTAAAAAAAAAAAAAACCAAAAGGTAGAGGATGGTCCTCAGACACCAATACAAGACCTAGTTAAATTAGCCTTTAAGGTCTATAACTCCAGAGAGGAGACAGCAGGCTCGCCTTGAACAGAAGGTTCAGCTCCTAGCAGCGGCTTTACAGCCCAGTCGTAACCCCAGGCCAGAGAGCACACACCCCACAGACTCCAAGGCTGCAAAAAAAGCCTGCTATATAAGTGCGGCAAGGCAGGACACTATGCCAACAGGTGTCCACAGGGTCCCCGAGCCCCAACGCAGCCTTGCTATAAGTGCAAGGCATCAGGACATTAGGCCAGTGAATGTCCTAACCCTCGTCCACCAGCAACACCCTGCCCTGCTTGCCAGCAAGGAGGACACTGGAAGTCTGATTGCCCCACCCTGAGAACAGATGCTGCGTCTCTACGTGACCCCCTTTCCCAGGATCCTGGGAGCTCCTTCCAGCTCCTACATCTGGACGACAACTGAAGGTGCTGAGACTCGGGGACCCCCATCACCCTCACCAAGCCACAGGTAACTCTCCTGGTAGTGGGTAAGACAATTTTTTAATCGACAGTGAGGCTACCTATTCTGTTTTGCCGTCCTTCTCTGGACCTAGCCTTCCATCCAATATCTCTGTAGTAGGAGTAAGTGGAAAGCCATCCACTCCACCAAAAACTCCACTCCTTAATTGCTGCCTGGCCAACAACTACTTTGCGCACTCGTTCCTCATTCCCAGCTAAAAAGGGCCCCTACCAAAAGCAATCAGTGGAAATCAGTTTAGCTTTCCCCCACTCACCTCAAACTTACTAAATTTTCTTAACTATCTCATACTCCCCAACCTTGCCAGGACCATCCTTCTGGGTTTTGCCCATATTCCAACAAATGCTTCCATTCCTCATTCCTATACTAATACTGTGCCTTATTTTATTCTTCATCCATACGTCCAAATACCAACCATGGGCCCCGACCTTGACGACGCCCCTTAACAGCAGGAAGTAGCCAGACAGAACACGGCGCCCATTTATCACTATTATCAATAAAAGGTTGGACTGTTTGGACGAACGGAGGCAGGATGGTGCACTTCCGGGTTCTTCTTCACCACCAACTCTTCCCGTGTGTGCGAGAATGCAGCTGACGCCCGGGAAGGTACAGATTAATCAGGCATGCACCAGGTGATGTCAATCCGAGGAGACCAAGATTTACCTGGTGGCACCTGCGGAGCGCCCCTCCTCCCCCGACATGCCTGTGCCCCGCCTATTGCCCTTCCACTCCTAGAAAAGTCGCTCCCAGCAGATACGCCGGGGGTGGGCTTTCTCAGCCCCCACTCTTGTCCGGACTGTATTAGAAACTCCACCCCCACCCCCAGCTCTGGTCCCTGAAGCTAGATGACCAAAGAATAAATTTGCAGTTTTGCTTTTAGCCTTGCCTACTCACTGGTTCTTTTGTGC
>NW_022321216.1:0-1864 GCF_002776525.5 Piliocolobus tephrosceles | reverse complement strand
AAAATTAATGTGCAAAAATCACAAGCATTCTTATACACCAGTAACAGTATAACATGTTACTGGTATATAAGTATGTTCAACACCCCACTGTCAACATTAGACAGATCAACGAGACAGAAAGTTAACAAGGATATCCAGGAATTGAACTCATCTCTGCACCAAGCAGACCTAATAGACATCTACAGAACTCTCCACCCCAAATCAACAGAATATACATTCTTCTCAGCACCACATCACACTTATTCCAAAATTGACCACATAATTGGAAGTAAAGCACTCCTCAGCAAATGTACAAGAACAGAAATTATAACAAACTGTCTCTCAGACCACAGTGCAATCAAACTAGAACTCAGGACAAAGAAACTCAATCAAAACCGCTCAACTACATGGAAACTGAATAACCTGCTCCTGAATGACTACTGGGTACATAACGAAATGAAGGCAGAAATAAAGATGTTCTTTGAAACCAATGAGAACAAAGATACAGCATACCAAAATCTCTGAGACACATTTAAAGCAGTGTGTAGAGGGAAATGTATAGCACTAAATGCCCACAAGAGAAAGCTGGAAAGATCTAAAATTGACACTCTAACATCACAATTAAAAGAACTAGAGAAGCAAGAGCAAACACATTTAAAAGCTAGCAGAAGGGAAGAAATAACTAAGATCAGAGCAGAACTGAAGGAGATAGAGACACAAAAAACCCTCCAAAAAATCAATGAATCCAGGAGTTGGTTTTTTGAAAAGATCAACAAAATTGACAGACCGCTAGCAAGACTAATAAAGAAGAAAAGAGAGAAGAATCAAATAGATGCAATAAAAAATGATAAAGGGGATATCACCACTGACCCCACAGAAATACAAACTACCATCAGAGAATACTATAAACACCTCTATGGAAATCAACTAGAAAATCTAGAAGAAATGGATAATATCCAGGACACTTACACTCTTCCAAGACTAAACCAGAAAGAAGTTGAATCCCTGAATAGACCAATAGCAGGTTCTGAAATTGAGGCAATAATTAATAGCCTACCAACCAAAAAAGTCCAGGACCAGATGGATTCACAGCTGAATTCTACCAGAGGTACAAGGAGGAGCTGGTACCATTCCTTCTGAAACTATTCCAATCAATGGAAAAAGAGGGAATCCTCCCTAACTCATTTTATGAGGCCAACATCATCCTGATACCAAAGCCTGGCAGAGACACAACAAAAAAAGAGAATTTTAGACCAATATCCCTGATGAACATCGATGCAAAAATCCTCAATAAAATACTGGCAAACCGGATTCAGCAGCACATCAAAAAGCTTATCCACCATGATCAAGTGGGCTTCACCCCTGGGGTGCAAGGCTGGTTCAACATTCGCAAATCAATAAACGTAATCCAGCATATAAACAGAACCAAAGACAAGAACCACATGATTATCTCAATAGATGCAGAAAAGGCTTTTGACAAAATTCAACAGCCCTTCATGCTAAAAACGCTCAATAAATTCGGTATTGATGGAACGTACCTCAAAATAATAACAGCTATTTATGACAAACCCACAGCCAATATCATACTGAATGGGCAAAAACTGGAAAAATTCCCTTTGAAATCTGGCACAAGACAGGGATGCCCTCTCTCACCACTCCTATTCAACATAGTGTTGGAAGTTCTGGCTAGGGCAATCAGGCAAGAGAAAGAAATCAAGGGTATTCAGTTAGGAAAAGAAGAAGTCAAATTGTCCCTGTTTGCAGATGACATGATTGTATATTTAGAAAACCCCATTGTCTCAGCCCCAAATCTCCTTAAGCTGATAAGCAACTTCAGCAAAGTCTCAGGATACAAAATTAATGTGCAAAAATCACAAGCATTCTT
>NW_022321215.1:0-1864 GCF_002776525.5 Piliocolobus tephrosceles | reverse complement strand
AAGAATGCTTGTGATTTTTGCACATTAATTTTGTATCCTGAGACTTTGCTGAAGTTGCTTATCAGCTTAAGGAGATTTGGGGCTGAGACAATGGGGTTTTCTAAATATACAATCATGTCATCTGCAAACAGGGACAATTTGACTTCTTCTTTTCCTAACTGAATACCCTTGATTTCTTTCTCTTGCCTGATTGCCCTAGCCAGAACTTCCAACACTATGTTGAATAGGAGTGGTGAGAGAGGGCATCCCTGTCTTGTGCCAGATTTCAAAGGGAATTTTTCCAGTTTTTGCCCATTCAGTATGATATTGGCTGTGGGTTTGTCATAAATAGCTGTTATTATTTTGAGGTACGTTCCATCAATACCGAATTTATTGAGCGTTTTTAGCATGAAGGGCTGTTGAATTTTGTCAAAAGCCTTTTCTGCATCTATTGAGATAATCATGTGGTTCTTGTCTTTGGTTCTGTTTATATGCTGGATTACGTTTATTGATTTGCGAATGTTGAACCAGCCTTGCACCCCAGGGGTGAAGCCCACTTGATCATGGTGGATAAGCTTTTTGATGTGCTGCTGAATCCGGTTTGCCAGTATTTTATTGAGGATTTTTGCATCGATGTTCATCAGGGATATTGGTCTAAAATTCTCTTTTTTTGTTGTGTCTCTGCCAGGCTTTGGTATCAGGATGATGTTGGCCTCATAAAATGAGTTAGGGAGGATTCCCTCTTTTTCCATTGATTGGAATAGTTTCAGAAGGAATGGTACCAGCTCCTCCTTGTACCTCTGGTAGAATTCAGCTGTGAATCCATCTGGTCCTGGACTTTTTTGGTTGGTAGGCTATTAATTATTGCCTCAATTTCAGAACCTGCTATTGGTCTATTCAGGGATTCAACTTCTTTCTGGTTTAGTCTTGGAAGAGTGTAAGTGTCCTGGATATTATCCATTTCTTCTAGATTTTCTAGTTGATTTCCATAGAGGTGTTTATAGTATTCTCTGATGGTAGTTTGTATTTCTGTGGGGTCAGTGGTGATATCCCCTTTATCATTTTTTATTGCATCTATTTGATTCTTCTCTCTTTTCTTCTTTATTAGTCTTGCTAGCGGTCTGTCAATTTTGTTGATCTTTTCAAAAAACCAACTCCTGGATTCATTGATTTTTTGGAGGGTTTTTTGTGTCTCTATCTCCTTCAGTTCTGCTCTGATCTTAGTTATTTCTTCCCTTCTGCTAGCTTTTAAATGTGTTTGCTCTTGCTTCTCTAGTTCTTTTAATTGTGATGTTAGAGTGTCAATTTTAGATCTTTCCAGCTTTCTCTTGTGGGCATTTAGTGCTATACATTTCCCTCTACACACTGCTTTAAATGTGTCTCAGAGATTTTGGTATGCTGTATCTTTGTTCTCATTGGTTTCAAAGAACATCTTTATTTCTGCCTTCATTTCGTTATGTACCCAGTAGTCATTCAGGAGCAGGTTATTCAGTTTCCATGTAGTTGAGCGGTTTTGATTGAGTTTCTTTGTCCTGAGTTCTAGTTTGATTGCACTGTGGTCTGAGAGACAGTTTGTTATAATTTCTGTTCTTGTACATTTGCTGAGGAGTGCTTTACTTCCAATTATGTGGTCAATTTTGGAATAAGTGTGATGTGGTGCTGAGAAGAATGTATATTCTGTTGATTTGGGGTGGAGAGTTCTGTAGATGTCTATTAGGTCTGCTTGGTGCAGAGATGAGTTCAATTCCTGGATATCCTTGTTAACTTTCTGTCTCGTTGATCTGTCTAATGTTGACAGTGGGGTGTTGAACATACTTATATACCAGTAACATGTTATACTGTTACTGGTGTATAAGAATGCTTGTGATTTTTGCACATTAATTTT
>NW_022321214.1:0-2145 GCF_002776525.5 Piliocolobus tephrosceles | reverse complement strand
TCCCTCACAGTTCCAGTTCCAGAGGCCAGAGGTCTAAATCAAGGGCCGGCAGGACTGTGCTGTCTTTGAAGGCTCCAGGGGAGGGTTCCTCCTGACTCTTCCAGTTTCTGAGGCTCCCAGTGCTCCTTGGCTCGTGCTCATCACTCTAAGCGCTGTCTCCGTCTTCCCATGGCCTCTGCCCTCTGTGTCTGTGTCCAGCTTTCCCTCTTCTTATAAGGACACCAGTCTTACTAGATCAGGGCCCACCCCAGTGACCTCATCTTAACTTGATCACACCCGTGAAGGTCATCTTTCCAAACAAGGTTACATTCACAGGTAGTGGGGAGTTGGGACTTCAACGTATTTTTTTTCTTTTGGAATTAAATTTTGCTTCACAATGAAAGAAAAAACATACAAAAGGCTTAAACTTTCCTATGTTACAGTACATTTCAGTGCAATAAGGTATTTCATATTATGAATAAGATCCTGCCAATGTGAATACTGGAAACAGCAGTTTATGTTCTTCAAGGCAACAGACAAGGATTTGGTAAATGACTCCTTAAAATGTTTAAATCCGGACATAAATGTATGGCTTCATTATTAACCATTCCTTGATCAGTGAGCACCCATTTAAGACGTATTCTTAACATTGTTCTGGTCAGTTGGAATACAGCAAAATAATAATAATAATAATAATAACCAGTTCAAAAATATCAAGTGTACATTTTTGCCTCATACTAAACTCTGTATACATATAAGGCTCTAAACTTTATCACCCATAAGTTTGTTTTCAAATATCAGCATATCTTTTGGGGAACACCATTCAACCCATGGCAGTGTGCCTCCTCAAGGAAGGATGCAGCACCCCATAACTGTGATGAGCACTTCAGCAACCAACACGCACAGCCTGGTTGTCATATGTTTGCTGGGTTCTGACTCTCACCTGCAGTGGAGCTTTGGAGACCCGGGGACTGAGAGCAGGAGGAATTCCTGCCCCTGGAGGGTGCTTCCCTAGAGCCAGAGACAGCTTGGAAGACCACTCCTCCCCATGTGGAAACTTCTGTTTGTGAAACCCCCTCCAAGCTGCCTTGTCTTTGGGCAGGAAGCCATACCTGATTTATGGAAATTCCTGAGAATGCCTTCAGCTGGTACCCCAGTCTAGCTCTGACCACGGAGGCACCAGAGCTCCTTGCCAAACAAACCAAGCTGATGAAATGTGCGTTAATATGATGGCAAACCTCCTTGGAGGAAATTGGGAGAAATTTCTGTAAGTTATGAATCATGGGAGATCATGGGAGACTACAAAACAAGGGAAATGGAACAGATGCCAAGGTATCAAAATGAAAATATGAGCACAACGTTGAGGAATTGTCTGATTTCACCGATCGTGACTAAACCACAAAGTGGGAGCTGAGGCATCTGGCCCATTGAAGTGGGAGAACTTGGGTGTCCATGTGGTATTGGGGGTGTGTGGGGTGGGGTGGGAGGAAGGGTACCCTACTTTTTGGTGATCAGAGTCAGCTGGCCTCTTCATAAAACCTGGAGCAAGTATCTGCCTCCCAACTTGTGATTCTCTTTAGAATAAACTGTACTTGATATCTTCTTTGTCTGAAGATTTGGGGACCAGCTCTCAATTTCAGGGAAACAGAAGAAGTTCTTCTTATGATCCAGACAACTATTAAAGAATAAGCGTTAAAGTTGGTGTAATTATGATAGTCTTGCTAGTAACAAATCAAGGCTTTTAACTGTGAGTATTTCTGTTTTAAAAGGAAGTGTGCTAAATCTCCTTTCTACAGGGAAATAAAGAGAAAGAAATCAACCTTGACTCTGAGTTTATGAGAATCTACCAAGAGAAATTTGGTTACAAAAATGAGTGTTCACTCACTAGGATGGCTAAAACACAATTTTAAAAAGGACAATAACAAGTGTTGGTAAGGACGTGGAGAATTTAAAAGCCTCACACACTGCTGGTGGGAATGCGAAATGATGGAGCTGCTGTAGAAACCAATCTGGTGGCCCCTTAAAAAGTTAAACATAGAGTTCCCACATGACCCAGCAATTCTCCTAGGGACATACCCAAAAGAGCTCCTTGGGTATGGAGGTAGAGCAGGAGAAGAGCCAGGAGAAGAGCCAGGAGGCTGAGGTGCAGACCAGGCAAGCCCAGTC
>NW_022321213.1:0-2145 GCF_002776525.5 Piliocolobus tephrosceles | reverse complement strand
GACTGGGCTTGCCTGGTCTGCACCTCAGCCTCCTGGCTCTTCTCCTGGCTCTTCTCCTGCTCTACCTCCATACCCAAGGAGCTCTTTTGGGTATGTCCCTAGGAGAATTGCTGGGTCATGTGGGAACTCTATGTTTAACTTTTTAAGGGGCCACCAGATTGGTTTCTACAGCAGCTCCATCATTTCGCATTCCCACCAGCAGTGTGTGAGGCTTTTAAATTCTCCACGTCCTTACCAACACTTGTTATTGTCCTTTTTAAAATTGTGTTTTAGCCATCCTAGTGAGTGAACACTCATTTTTGTAACCAAATTTCTCTTGGTAGATTCTCATAAACTCAGAGTCAAGGTTGATTTCTTTCTCTTTATTTCCCTGTAGAAAGGAGATTTAGCACACTTCCTTTTAAAACAGAAATACTCACAGTTAAAAGCCTTGATTTGTTACTAGCAAGACTATCATAATTACACCAACTTTAACGCTTATTCTTTAATAGTTGTCTGGATCATAAGAAGAACTTCTTCTGTTTCCCTGAAATTGAGAGCTGGTCCCCAAATCTTCAGACAAAGAAGATATCAAGTACAGTTTATTCTAAAGAGAATCACAAGTTGGGAGGCAGATACTTGCTCCAGGTTTTATGAAGAGGCCAGCTGACTCTGATCACCAAAAAGTAGGGTACCCTTCCTCCCACCCCACCCCACACACCCCCAATACCACATGGACACCCAAGTTCTCCCACTTCAATGGGCCAGATGCCTCAGCTCCCACTTTGTGGTTTAGTCACGATCGGTGAAATCAGACAATTCCTCAACGTTGTGCTCATATTTTCATTTTGATACCTTGGCATCTGTTCCATTTCCCTTGTTTTGTAGTCTCCCATGATCTCCCATGATTCATAACTTACAGAAATTTCTCCCAATTTCCTCCAAGGAGGTTTGCCATCATATTAACGCACATTTCATCAGCTTGGTTTGTTTGGCAAGGAGCTCTGGTGCCTCCGTGGTCAGAGCTAGACTGGGGTACCAGCTGAAGGCATTCTCAGGAATTTCCATAAATCAGGTATGGCTTCCTGCCCAAAGACAAGGCAGCTTGGAGGGGGTTTCACAAACAGAAGTTTCCACATGGGGAGGAGTGGTCTTCCAAGCTGTCTCTGGCTCTAGGGAAGCACCCTCCAGGGGCAGGAATTCCTCCTGCTCTCAGTCCCCGGGTCTCCAAAGCTCCACTGCAGGTGAGAGTCAGAACCCAGCAAACATATGACAACCAGGCTGTGCGTGTTGGTTGCTGAAGTGCTCATCACAGTTATGGGGTGCTGCATCCTTCCTTGAGGAGGCACACTGCCATGGGTTGAATGGTGTTCCCCAAAAGATATGCTGATATTTGAAAACAAACTTATGGGTGATAAAGTTTAGAGCCTTATATGTATACAGAGTTTAGTATGAGGCAAAAATGTACACTTGATATTTTTGAACTGGTTATTATTATTATTATTATTATTTTGCTGTATTCCAACTGACCAGAACAATGTTAAGAATACGTCTTAAATGGGTGCTCACTGATCAAGGAATGGTTAATAATGAAGCCATACATTTATGTCCGGATTTAAACATTTTAAGGAGTCATTTACCAAATCCTTGTCTGTTGCCTTGAAGAACATAAACTGCTGTTTCCAGTATTCACATTGGCAGGATCTTATTCATAATATGAAATACCTTATTGCACTGAAATGTACTGTAACATAGGAAAGTTTAAGCCTTTTGTATGTTTTTTCTTTCATTGTGAAGCAAAATTTAATTCCAAAAGAAAAAAAATACGTTGAAGTCCCAACTCCCCACTACCTGTGAATGTAACCTTGTTTGGAAAGATGACCTTCACGGGTGTGATCAAGTTAAGATGAGGTCACTGGGGTGGGCCCTGATCTAGTAAGACTGGTGTCCTTATAAGAAGAGGGAAAGCTGGACACAGACACAGAGGGCAGAGGCCATGGGAAGACGGAGACAGCGCTTAGAGTGATGAGCACGAGCCAAGGAGCACTGGGAGCCTCAGAAACTGGAAGAGTCAGGAGGAACCCTCCCCTGGAGCCTTCAAAGACAGCACAGTCCTGCCGGCCCTTGATTTAGACCTCTGGCCTCTGGAACTGGAACTGTGAGGGA
>NW_022321212.1:0-2444 GCF_002776525.5 Piliocolobus tephrosceles | reverse complement strand
CGCTGGTTCTTTTGTGCCCACTCTGGTGGTCTTAGAAAAACAAATCAGTTGGTGCCGAAACCCGGGAGGAGACCCCTCCTCAGGCCTCTAAGGATTGAGGAACCTCCTCCTGCTTCCACACCGCAGACGGACCAGGACCTGAGACCCGCTTCCCTCACTCTCATGGCCTCTCTGGGGTAAGTGCCCTTGTCTCCTCTTTACCTCCCTCGGCCAGAAATCCTGCGTGGGTCCGAGGTCCATTTTGAGCCACCAAGTGGCTCGGGAGACGCCTTCAGGACGGAGACGTCCTCCTGAAGGTAATCTCCACTTTGGCTCCATGAGCCTCCAGTCTGTCTCTGCTGGTTCCAAAGGACGCTTTGAAGCCAGGCAGAGATCCACTTCCATTTCCATTGTGTCCACTGTGTCCCTCGGCCCAAATCCTGCGCAGGTCCGAGGTCCATTTTGAGCCACCAAGTGGCTCGGGAGACCCCGTTCAGGACGGAGACGTCCGCCTGAAGGTAATCTCCACTTTGGCTCCATGAGCCTCCAGTCTGTCTCTGCTGGTTCCAAAGGACGCTTTGAAGCCAGGCAGAGATCCACTTCCATTTCCATTGTGTCCATTGTGTAAGTAAAGAGGAAACAAATGGGAAACCCCCAGTCCAAATTTCCAAAGAGCACCCCCTTAGGGTGCCTCCTAGCCAATTTAAAAACCTTACAGCTCGAACAAGACCTTAGGAGGAAGCGGTTAATTTTCCTTTCCACTGTGGCGTGATCGACCTCAGCAATTTCTGCCAGCGGCTAGGCAAGTGGTCCGAAATTAATTACGTACAAGGCTTTTGGGCCTTAAGCTCTCCTCCCTATACTCCTCCTTCTCTCCACCCCCTCCCTTCCTGCCCAGACTCCTCCTTCCTCCTCCTTATCTACTAGTAATCCACTCGGTCCCATGCCTCCTTCGGGGCCCCCAACTGGCTGTCTTGAGTCCCCTATCTCTGCCCACACCCTCCTACAGTGTTAGCACCTTTGCGAGAGGTGGCTGGGGCGGAGGGGGTAGTCAGAGTACATGTCCCTTTTTCATTGGCCGATCTTTCCAAAATTGAGAAGCGTTTAGGTGATTTCTCAGCTAATCCTACCCTATACATAAAGGAATTTAGACACCTTTGTCAGGCCTATGACTTAACTTGGCATGACCTCCAGGTTATCCTAACCTCTACCCTAAACTGACTGAGGTTCTAACCCAATATACCCGGTTAGATCCGGCCTCCCCCACAGGGGCCACCATTTTGGCATCTTATTTCATTTCTCAATCAGCTCCTGACATTCGTAAAAAAAAAAAAAAAAAACTTCAAAAGGTAGAGGATGGTCCTCAGACAGCAATACAAGACCTAGTTAAATTAGCCTTTAAGGTCTATAACTCCAGAGAGGAGAGGGCAGGCTCGCCTTGAACAGAAGGTTCAGCTCCTAGCAGCGGCTTTACAGCCCAGTCGTAACCCCAGGCCAGAGAGCACACACCCCACAGACTCCAAGGCTGCAAAAGGAGCCTGCTATAAGTGCGGCAAGGCAGGACACTATGCCAACAGGTGTCCACAGGGTCCCCGAGCCCCAACGCAGCCTTGCTATAAGTGCAAGGCATCAGGACATTAGGCCAGTGAATGTCCTAACCCTCGTCCACCAGCAACCCCCTGCCCTGCTTGCCAGCAGGGAGAACACTGGAAGTCTGATTGCCCCACCCTGAGAACAGGTGCCGCGCCTCTACGTGACCCCCTTTCCCAGGATCCTGGGAGCTCCTTCCAGCTCCTACATCTGGACGACGACAACTGAAGGTGCCGAGACTCGGGGACCCCCATCATCCTCGCCAAGCCGCAGGTAACTCTCCTGGTAGCGGGTAAGACAATTTTTTAATCAACAGCGAGGCTACCTATTCTGTTTTGCCGTCCTTCTCTGGACCTAGCCTTCCATCCAATATCTCTGTAGTAGGAGTAAGCGGAAAGCCATCCACTCCACGAAAAACTCCACTTCTTAATTGCTGCCTGGCCAACAACTACCTTGCGCAGTTGTTCCTCATTCCCAGCTAAAAAGGGCCCCTACTGAAAGCAATCAGTGGAAATCAGTTTGGCTTTCCCCCACTCGCCTCAAACTTACTAAATTTTCTTAACTATCTCATACTCCCCAACCTTGCCAGGACCATCCTTCTGGGTTTTGCCCATATTCCAACAAATGCTTCCATTCCTCATTCCTATACTAATACTGTTCCTTATTTTATTCTTCATCCATACGTCCAAATACCAACCATGGGCCCCGACCTTAACGACGCCCCTTAACAGCAGGAAGTAGCCAGACAGACGACGGCGCCCCTTTATCACTATTATCAATAAAAGGTTGGACTGTTTGGACGAACGGAGGCAGGATGGTGCACTTCCGGGTTCTTCTTCACCACCAACTCTTCCCGTGTGTGCGAGAATGCAGCT
>NW_022321211.1:0-2444 GCF_002776525.5 Piliocolobus tephrosceles | reverse complement strand
AGCTGCATTCTCGCACACACGGGAAGAGTTGGTGGTGAAGAAGAACCCGGAAGTGCACCATCCTGCCTCCGTTCGTCCAAACAGTCCAACCTTTTATTGATAATAGTGATAAAGGGGCGCCGTCGTCTGTCTGGCTACTTCCTGCTGTTAAGGGGCGTCGTTAAGGTCGGGGCCCATGGTTGGTATTTGGACGTATGGATGAAGAATAAAATAAGGAACAGTATTAGTATAGGAATGAGGAATGGAAGCATTTGTTGGAATATGGGCAAAACCCAGAAGGATGGTCCTGGCAAGGTTGGGGAGTATGAGATAGTTAAGAAAATTTAGTAAGTTTGAGGCGAGTGGGGGAAAGCCAAACTGATTTCCACTGATTGCTTTCAGTAGGGGCCCTTTTTAGCTGGGAATGAGGAACAACTGCGCAAGGTAGTTGTTGGCCAGGCAGCAATTAAGAAGTGGAGTTTTTCGTGGAGTGGATGGCTTTCCGCTTACTCCTACTACAGAGATATTGGATGGAAGGCTAGGTCCAGAGAAGGACGGCAAAACAGAATAGGTAGCCTCGCTGTTGATTAAAAAATTGTCTTACCCGCTACCAGGAGAGTTACCTGCGGCTTGGCGAGGATGATGGGGGTCCCCGAGTCTCGGCACCTTCAGTTGTCGTCGTCCAGATGTAGGAGCTGGAAGGAGCTCCCAGGATCCTGGGAAAGGGGGTCACGTAGAGGCGCGGCACCTGTTCTCAGGGTGGGGCAATCAGACTTCCAGTGTTCTCCCTGCTGGCAAGCAGGGCAGGGGGTTGCTGGTGGACGAGGGTTAGGACATTCACTGGCCTAATGTCCTGATGCCTTGCACTTATAGCAAGGCTGCGTTGGGGCTCGGGGACCCTGTGGACACCTGTTGGCATAGTGTCCTGCCTTGCCGCACTTATAGCAGGCTCCTTTTGCAGCCTTGGAGTCTGTGGGGTGTGTGCTCTCTGGCCTGGGGTTACGACTGGGCTGTAAAGCCGCTGCTAGGAGCTGAACCTTCTGTTCAAGGCGAGCCTGCCCTCTCCTCTCTGGAGTTATAGACCTTAAAGGCTAATTTAACTAGGTCTTGTATTGCTGTCTGAGGACCATCCTCTACCTTTTGAAGTTTTTTTTTTTTTTTTTTACGAATGTCAGGAGCTGATTGAGAAATGAAATAAGATGCCAAAATGGTGGCCCCTGTGGGGGAGGCCGGATCTAACCGGGTATATTGGGTTAGAACCTCAGTCAGTTTAGGGTAGAGGTTAGGATAACCTGGAGGTCATGCCAAGTTAAGTCATAGGCCTGACAAAGGTGTCTAAATTCCTTTATGTATAGGGTAGGATTAGCTGAGAAATCACCTAAACGCTTCTCAATTTTGGAAAGATCGGCCAATGAAAAAGGGACATGTACTCTGACTACCCCCTCCGCCCCAGCCACCTCTCGCAAAGGTGCTAACACTGTAGGAGGGTGTGGGCAGAGATAGGGGACTCAAGACAGCCAGTTGGGGGCCCCGAAGGAGGCATGGGACCGAGTGGATTACTAGTAGATAAGGAGGAGGAAGGAGGAGTCTGGGCAGGAAGGGAGGGGGTGGAGAGAAGGAGGAGTATAGGGAGGAGAGCTTAAGGCCCAAAAGCCTTGTACGTAATTAATTTCGGACCACTTGCCTAGCCGCTGGCAGAAATTGCTGAGGTCGATCACGCCACAGTGGAAAGGAAAATTAACCGCTTCCTCCTAAGGTCTTGTTCGAGCTGTAAGGTTTTTAAATTGGCTAGGAGGCACCCTAAGGGGGTGCTCTTTGGAAATTTGGACTGGGGGTTTCCCATTTGTTTCCTCTTTACTTACACAATGGACACAATGGAAATGGAAGTGGATCTCTGCCTGGCTTCAAAGCGTCCTTTGGAACCAGCAGAGACAGACTGGAGGCTCATGGAGCCAAAGTGGAGATTACCTTCAGGCGGACGTCTCCGTCCTGAACGGGGTCTCCCGAGCCACTTGGTGGCTCAAAATGGACCTCGGACCTGCGCAGGATTTGGGCCGAGGGACACAGTGGACACAATGGAAATGGAAGTGGATCTCTGCCTGGCTTCAAAGCGTCCTTTGGAACCAGCAGAGACAGACTGGAGGCTCATGGAGCCAAAGTGGAGATTACCTTCAGGAGGACGTCTCCGTCCTGAAGGCGTCTCCCGAGCCACTTGGTGGCTCAAAATGGACCTCGGACCCACGCAGGATTTCTGGCCGAGGGAGGTAAAGAGGAGACAAGGGCACTTACCCCAGAGAGGCCATGAGAGTGAGGGAAGCGGGTCTCAGGTCCTGGTCCGTCTGCGGTGTGGAAGCAGGAGGAGGTTCCTCAATCCTTAGAGGCCTGAGGAGGGGTCTCCTCCCGGGTTTCGGCACCAACTGATTTGTTTTTCTAAGACCACCAGAGTGGGCACAAAAGAACCAGCG
>NW_022321210.1:0-5054 GCF_002776525.5 Piliocolobus tephrosceles | reverse complement strand
GCCTCCCAGGTTCACTCCATTCTCCTGCCTCAGCCTCCCGAGTAGCTGGGACTACAGGCTCCCGCCACCTGCCACCTCGCCCGGCTAGTTTTTTGTATTTTTTTTTAGTAGAGACGGGGTTTCACTGTGTTAGCCAGGATGGTCTCGATCTCCTGACCTCGTGATCCGCCCGTCTCGGCCTCCCAAAGTGCTGGGATTACATGCTTGAGCCACCGCGCCAGACCCCCAAATTCTTGATAACCTCTTTCATTACCCAAGGCAGTTGTCAGCTAAGTAGTCCTAAATTTGCATGTTAAAGAAAACAACTCTTAGGTGGAAAATCAAAGTAGAGAGAAAAATTCTAGTGTGCTAGAGGGAAATTAAAATGGATTTAATTGCCAAGTTAAACATAAAATTGTAGGCCAGGCATGGTGGCTCATGCCTGTAATCCCAGCACTTTGGGAGGCTGAGGCAGGCAGATCACCTGAGGTCAGGAGTTTGAGACCAGCCTGGCCAACATGGCAAAACCCCGTTTCTACTAAAAATACAAAAATTAGCCAGATGTGATAGCAGGCCCCTGTAATCCCAGCTACTTGGGAGGCTGAGGCAGGAGAATTGCTTGAACCTGGGAGGCGGAAGTTGCAGTGAGCCAAGATTGCACCACTGCACTCTGGCCTGGGGGATACAGCAGGACTCTGCCTCCAAAAAAACAAAACAAAACAAAGCAAAAACATACAATTGTAGAAATCTATCATAGGGTTGTATGGGGAGACCAGTTTTATTTAGATAGGTAGACTAATTTTGTTTTATTTTTTGATTAATTTATTATTGTTATGTCAGTAGTTTTTGGGGAATAGGTGATATTTGGTTACATGGATAAGTACTTTAGTGGTGATTTCTGAGATTTTGGTACACCCATTACCCAAGCAGTGTACACTGCACCCAATGTGTAGTCTTTTCTCCCTTACCCCTCTCCCACTATTCCTTGAGTCCCCAAAGTTCATCATATCATTCTTATGCCTTTGCCTCCTCATAGTTTAACTTCCACTTATATTCCATTGTATAGTCTCTAAGTGAGAAAATGCAAAGTTTGGTTTTCCATTTCTGAGTTACTTCACTTAAAATAATGGTTTCCAACTCCATCCAGGTTGCTGCAAATGCCATTATTTTATTCGTTTTTATGGCTAAGTAGTATTCTGTGGTATATAGATACCATATTTTCTTTATCTACTTGTTGATTGATGGACATTTCAGCTGGTTCCATATTTTTGTAATTGAGAATTGTACAGCTGTACAATTCTCAGTAGTGGGATTGCTGGATCAAATAGTAGTTCTACTTTTAGTTCTCTGAGGAATCTCCACACTGTTTTCCATAGTGGTTGTACTAGTTTATATTCCCACCAGCAGCATAAAAGTGTTCCCTTTTCACCACATTGATGCCAGCATCTATATTTTTTTTATTTTTTGATTGTGGTCATTCTTACAGGGGTAAGGTGGTACCATATTGTGGTTTTGCTTTGCATTTCCCTGATAATTAGTGATATTGAGCATTGTTTCATATGTTTGTTGGCCATTTGTACATCTTCTTTTATTGTCTATGCATGTTCTTAGCCCACTTTTTGATGGGATTATTTGTTTTTTTCCTTGCTGATTTGTTTGAGATCCTTGTAGATGCCAGATATTAGTCCTTTGTCAGATGCATAGTTTGTGAAAATTTTCTCCCACTCCATGGGTTGTGTATTTACTCTGCTGATCATTCTTTTGCTGGCACAAAAGCTTTTTAGTTTAGTTAGGTCCCATCTATTTATCTTTGTTGTTGTTGCATTTCCTTTTGGGTTCTTGGTTATGAACTCTTTGAACTCTTTGCCTAAGCCAATGTCTAGAAGAGTTTCTCCAATGTTGTCTTCTAAAAATTTTGTTTCAGGTCTTAGATTTAAGCCTTTGACCATCTTGAGTTGAATTTTGTATAATATGAGAGATGAAGATCTAGTTTCATTCTTCTACGTGGGGCTTGCCAATTATCCCAGCATCGTTTGTTGAATAGGGTGTCCTTTCCTCATTTTATGTTTTTGTTTGCTTTGTCGAAAATCAGTTGGCTGTAGGTATTTGATTTTATTTCTGGATTCTTTATTCTGTTCCATTGATTTATGTGCTTGTTTTTATACCAGTACCATGCTGTTTTAATAACTATGGACTTGTAGTACAGTTCGAAGTTAGGTAATTGTAATGCCTCCAGATTTATTCTTTTTGCTTGGTCTTGGTTTGGCTATGTGGGCTCTCTTTTTTGTTCCATAGGAATTTTAGGATTTTTTTTTTCTAGTTCTGTGAAGAAAGATGATGGTATTTTGATGAGAACTACATTGAATTTACAGATTGTTTTTGGCAGTATGGTCATTTTTATAATATTGATTCTACCCATTCATGAGCATAGGATGTATTTCCATTATTTTTGTGTGATCTATGATTTCTTTCAGCAGTGTTGTAAGTTTTTCTTGTAGAGATCTTTCAAGTCTTTGGTTATATATATTTCTAAGTGTTTTATTTTATTTTTTTGCAGTTGTAAAAGGGATTGAGTTTCTGGTTTGATTCTCAGCTTGGTCACTGTTGGTGTACAGCAGTGCTACAGATTTGTATACATTGATTTTGTATCATGAAACTTTACTGAATTCATTTATCATTCCTAGGAGCTTTTTGGATGAGTCTTGGTTTTCTAGGTATACGATCATATCATTGGTGAACAGCAATTTTTGACTTCCTCTTTACCAATTTGGATGCCCTTTATATCTGTCTCTTGCCTGATTGCTTTAACTAGGACTTCCATTACCTTGTTGAACAGAAGTGGCAAAAGTGAGCAACTTGCTTTCTTCTAGTTCTTAGGGGAAATGAAATGCATTCAACTGTTCTCTGTTCAGTATAATGTTGGCTGTGGGTTTGTCATAGATGGCTTTTATTACCTTAAGGTATGCCCTTCTATGCTAATTTTGTTGAGGGTTTTAATCAAAAGGGATGCTGATTTTTGTCAAATGCTTTTTCTATATTATTGAGATGATTATATAATTTTTATTTTTGTTTCTGTTTATGTGGTGTATCACATTTATTGACTTGAGTATGTTAAACCAACCCTGCATCCCTGGTGTGAAACCCACTTGATTATGCTGGATTATCTTTTTGATATGCTGTTGGATTTGGTTACCTAGTATTTTGTTGAGGATTTTTGCATCAATACTCATCAGGGATGTTGGTCTGTAGTTTTCTTTTTTTGTTATGTCATTTCCTGGTTTCGGTATTAGGGTGATACTGGCTTCATAGAATGATTTAGGGAGTATTCCCTCTTTCTCTGTCTTTTGGAATAGTTTCAGTAAGATTGGTACTAGTTCTTTGAATTTCTGTTAGTATTCAACTGTGAATCCATATGGTCCTGGACTTTTTTTGTTCACAATGTTTTTTTATTACTGTTTCAATCTTGCTACTTGTTATTGGTCTGTTTAGAGTTTTTATTTCTTCCTAATTTAATCTAGGAGGGTTGTATATTTCCAGGAATTTCTCCATCTCTTCTAGGTTTTCTAGTTTGTGTGTATAAAGGTGTTCATAGTAGCCTTGAATGATCTTTTGTAGTAATGTGGTATCTGCTGTAATATCTTCCATTTTGTTTCTAATTGAGCTTATTTTGATCTTCTCTCTTCTTTTCTTGGTTAATCTCGCTAATGGTCTATTGATTTTGTTCATCTTTTCAAAAGATCAGGTTTTTGTTTCATTTATCTTTCATATTGTGTTTTGTTTGTTTCAATTTCCTTTAGTTCTGTTCTGATCCTTCTTATTTCTTTTTTCTCTTGGGTTTGAGATTGGTGTGTTCTTGTTTCTATAATTCCTTCAGGTGTGAGCTTAGATTGTCTATGTGTATTCTATTAGACTTTTTGATGTAGACATTTAGTGCTATGAACTTTCCTCTTAGCCCCTCTTCTGCGGTATCCCAGAGGTCTTCATAGGTTGTGTCACTATGTCATTCAGTTCAAAGAATTTCAAATTTCCATCTTGATTTCATTGTTGACCCAGAGATCATTCAGGAGCACATTATATAATTTCCATGTATATGTATAGTTTTGAGGACTCCTTTTGGAGTTAGTTTCCAGTTTTATTCCACTGTGGTCTGAGAAAGTACTTAATATAACTTTGATTTTCTTAAATTTATTGAGACTTGTTTTGTGGCCTATCATATGGTCTACCTAGGAGAATGTTCCACGTTCTGATGAAAATAATGTATATTCTACAGGTATTGGGTAGAATGTTCTGTAAATATCTGTTAAGTCCATTTGTTCTAGGGTATAGTTTAAGTCTATTGTTTCTTTGTTGACTGTCTTTTTTTTTTTTTTTTTTGAGACGGAGTCTTGCTCTGTCACCCAGGCTGGAGTGCAGTGGCCGGATCTCAGCTCACTGCAACCTCCACCTCCCAGGTTTATGCCATTCTCCTGCCTCAGCCTCCCAAGTAGCTAGGACTACAGGCGCCAGCCACCTCGCCTGGCTAGATTTTTGTATTTTTTAGTAGAGACGGGGTTTCACCGTGTTAGCCAGGATGGTCTTGATCTCCTGACCTCGTGATCTGCCCGTCTCGGCCTCCCAAAGTGCTGGGATTACAGGCGTGAGCCACCACGCCCAGCCTCTTTGTTGACTTTCAATCTTGATGGCTGTCTAGTGCTATCAGTGGAGTACTGAAGTACCCCACTATTATCATGTTGCCATCAGTCTCATTTCTTAAGCTTAGTAATAATCGTTTTATAAATTTGAGACCTCCAGTGTTAGGTGCATATATATCTAGGATTGTGATATTTTCATGTTGGACTTATACTTTTGTCATTATTTAATGTCCCTCTTTGTCTTTTAACTGTTGTTGCTTTAAAGTCTGCTTTGTCTGGTATAAGAATAGCTATTCCTGGCAGGGCACAGTGGCTCACAACTGTAATCCCAGCACTTTGGGAGGCCAAGGCAGGCAGATCATGAAGTCAGTAGATAGAGACCATCCTGGCTAACACAGTGAAACCCAGTCTCTACTAAAAATACACACACATACACACATACAC
>NW_022321209.1:5620-7404 GCF_002776525.5 Piliocolobus tephrosceles | reverse complement strand
CTGTCTTGTTTTTCTAAGACCACCAGAGCGAGCACAAAAGAACCAGCAAGTAGGCAAAGGTCAGGCGCAAAACTGCAAGTTTATTTTAGTAACCTAAGGTGTGGAGAAGAAGTCTGTCGGCCTCCGGCAAAGAAGGCCGGCAGAGTTCCCCTCCCCCAAGCTCTCGGACGGAGTTCCAACAGTTCCGACAGCAATGAGAAACTGGGAAGTCCGCGTGGCTCAATGGTGGAGAGCAGCTTTTCTAGGAGTGGGAGGGCAATAGGTGGGGCATGGGCGTGTCAGGGGCGTTCCGCAGGTGCGACCAGGTAAATCTTGGTCTCTTCAGATTGACGTCACCTGGCGCATGCCCAGTTGGTCTGCACCCTCCCTGGGCGCCGGCTGCATTTTCGCGCGTGCGGGAAAAGTTGGGGGGGGGGATGAAGAACCCGGATGTGCACCATCTTGCCTCCGCCCGGGAAAAGTTGGGAGGGGGGATGAAGAACCCGGATGTGCACCATCTTGCCTCGTGCACCATCTTGCCTCCGTTCGTCCAAACAGTCCAACCTTTTATTGATAATAGTGATAAAGGGGCGCCGTGGTCTGTCTGGCTACTTCCTGCTGTTAAGGGGCGTTGTTAAAGTCGGAGCCTATGGTTGGTATTTGGACGCACGGATGAAAAATAAAATAAGGCACAGTATTAGTATAGGAATGAGAAATGGAAGCATTTGTTGGAATATGGGCAAAACCCAGAAGGAAGGTCCCAGCAAGGTTGAGGTATTAAGGTTCTGTATTTCAGCTTGTATTTTATTGAGGGTTTGAATGTTAGTGTCTGCTAGGCTTGACTTGCTAACATAATAGCAGCACTCTTCTCCAGGGAAGAGACAAGTGCCTCCTTTTTCAGCTGTAAGCAAGTCCAGAGCTCGCCTATTTTGGGCAGCTACTTGGGCTATTGAGGTAGTTCGGCGCTGCAGGGAGGCCAGTCCTTCAGCTGATTCCAATAACTAGAAGGAGGAAAACAGCCCGTTTTTGACGAAAGTGGCGTAGTAGCATAGAAAGTTGTTGGAAAAGCTCTGCTACTTCTGCCTGGCTGTATAAAGTTAGACTGGGGACCAAGGACACGGGGACATAGAGGGATCAGTTAATGGCTGTATGGTTAAGAGTTTTAGAGAGCGACCAGTTGTGTTGGGGGCCATGGGCAGGGGAGCTGCCACTAGGTGGGGGCCTTCTAAAGCCTCACAGAGGAAGCGGTGGGAGAGATTGGTTATATTCACAGTGTAGGTTAAGTTTGGCCTTTGGCGGATAAGTGTGAGCCATGAGAAGGGGCCTCTATTGTGCGGAGAGAAGTTTGACAGCCTTAAGGAAGACAACTGGCAGAACTATGTACTACTGAGTGTGTTCGGCTGTCTTGTGGCCAAGTTTCAGTGATTAAAAAATAACTGCCATACAGTAGGCGGACTAGCAAAGGTCTGAGTGTATGAGTGAGACAGCAATATAAATGTAAACTGAGACTACATTTTCAGTGTAGTTGCAGTGTCCCTTGTCACTGAAGATGTTCGATGAAAGTTAGAAGACGGGAGAACCACTGCTCTGGACTATTGTCCGGAGGTAGATATGGATCTGGGGCTATGTATTGAAAGTCTGATAGGTTTTATGTAGGGGATGTTGAGAAAGCGAGCTAGGTGCCAGGGGTCGGGGAGCATGAGATAGTCAAGGAAGCTTTGTAAGTTTGAGGCGAGTGGGGGAAAGTTGAACTGATGTCCACTGATTATTCTCGGTGGGGGCCCTTTTTAGCTGGGAAATACGAA
>NW_022321209.1:4518-5520 GCF_002776525.5 Piliocolobus tephrosceles | reverse complement strand
TGCTGTCTTAGGAGTTGTCTGAGAAGAGTGAGATATGGGAGGTAGTTCGCCAAAGGGGCTGGCAGGGAAGGTATTTGCTGGAGGGTTAGGGGCCGTCCGTAGACTAATTCAAACGGACTGAGGCCTGTTGGGCTTCGAGGTGCTGCCCGCAGCCGGGTCAGGGCTAAGGGAAGGAGGGTTACCCACGACTGCTGGGTTTTGATTGAGAGTTTGGTGAGCTGTTGTTTGATGAGTCCGTTAGCCTTTTCTACCTTACCAGAAGACTGAGGCCTATAAGGGATGTGGAGTTTCCAGGTGATGTGTAGGAGGGCTGCCACCTGTTGGACTACCTTAGAGATGAATGCTGGACCATTGTCGGATTGAAGAGTGACCGGGAGGCCAAACCTAGGAATAATATGTTCAGTGAGTATAGAGGCAACAATGTTAGCGGTTTCTCCTGTGGTAGGATAGGCCTCTATCCACCCTGAAAAAGTGTCCACAAGGGTTAAGAGGTATTTGAATTTTTTATGTTTTGGCATATGTGTGAAATCAATTTGCCAATCTTCACCTGGTTGGTGTCCTCTGAGTTGGTGGCTGGGATGGGGATTACGCAATGCGCCTTGAGGATTTGCCTTTAGGCAGGTAGAGCACTGCTGGTTGATTGTAAGTAAGTGTTTTTGTAGTGTTGGACAGTGGAGGAGGGGATTTAGAAAATTGTATAAGGCTTTGGGTCCTATATGTAAAGAATTATGTATGTCTGTTAGAATGGTATGGAGTTGTGTTTCAGGAATAACTAGTTTGTTATCAATATATATCCAGTCACCTGTAGTTAGTTTGGCTGTTGGATTTTGTAATAGCTTAGCCTTTTCTTCCTGAGTGTAGTTAGGGGCATACTGGGGGGAGAGAAAACAGACAGAAGGAGGCTTAGGGGTGGAAAATCTGGCGGCTGACTTGGCAGTGACGTCAGCGAAATTGTTGCCAGCTGCTACCGGGTCAGATGAAGTTTGGTGCCCTTTACAATGT
>NW_022321209.1:0-4418 GCF_002776525.5 Piliocolobus tephrosceles | reverse complement strand
ACCGGGTCAGATGAAGTTTGGTGCCCTTTACAATGTGTAATGGCTACCTTGGAAGGTGCCGACAGTGCATCTAGTAGTTTGAGTATTTGGTTTTTGTTAATAATAGGGGTACCGCCGGTGGTTAAAAACCCTCTCTCTCTCCAGATGACTGAATGGGTGTGTGCGATTAGAAAAGCATATTTAGAATCTGTGTATATGTTTACTGTTTTTCCTTTTGATAGTAGGAGTGCCTTGGTCAGTGCAGTGAGTTCTGCCTGCTGTGATGTGGTCCCTTGTGGTAGGGGTTTTGCCTCTAAAACTGCGGAGGAGGTGACTACTGCATATCCTGCCTGCCTGTTTCCTTGGGGGTTGATAAAGGAGCTGCCATCCACAAATAAGGTTAGTTGTGCATTCTGAAGGGGCTGGTCATGCAAGTGTAGGTGGCTGGGGGGTTGAGCCTCCAGGACCTCAGGACAAGAATGTTTAGTATGGGGTGGTTTAAGAGAGTCTGGCAGTAAAGTGGCTGGATTTAGAGAGGAGCAAACTTCTAAAGTAACAGTGGGGTCTTCTATGAATAAGAGATGGAAAAGTTGGAGCCGGGATGGAGTTAAGTGGCTAATACTTTTATGAGAGATGAGATCCTGAAGACGGTGTGTGGAGAGGACCGTTAGATTACTGCCTCTAATGAGCTTTTTTGCTTCCTGGGTCAGGCAGGCTGCCGCTGCTAACGCACGCAGACAGGGTTGCCAGCCTTGTACAGTTGGGTCTAGCTGTTTGGATAGATAGGCCACAGGACAGTGGGTGTTACCGACAGGCTGGGCTAAGAGACCAACTGTCACTTTCTGCCTTTCATCTGTAAAGAGTTGGAAGGGACGCTGGAAATCAGGCAGTGAGAGAGTGGGTTGTGAGAGAAGGCAAGCTTTTAAGCGGGTGAAATGAGTCAAGATTAATTTGGGGTTGGACAAAGGCCCATGTGGGGTTTCTTTAACTGCGGCGTATAAAGGTTTGGCTAGGATTCCAAAATTGGGGATCCAATGTCTGAAGAAACCTATTAGACCTAGGAAAGATTGAATTTCTTTTGCATCTTGAGGGGGAAGAAGGTTACGTATTAGGGCCATGCGGTCGGTAGTTAGTGACCGGGTTGTTGGGGTGATTTCAATTCCCAAGTATATGACGGTTTGGCAAGAAATTTGGGCCTTGTGTTTAGATACTCTATAACCTAATGAGCCTAAATGGTTGAGGAGAGTTGCAGTGTCTAGAAGAGAGTCTTGTTTGGTAGGGCTACAGATTAGGAGATCATCTACATACTGCAGAACTTTGCTATTAGTGAGAGGGCAGGAGGCAAGGTCTTTCGCTAAGGCCTGACCAAAGAAATGGGGGCTGTCCCGGAACCCTTGTGGGAGGACTGTCCACGTCAGTTGAGTGGAGGTATGTGTGTCTGGGTCCTCCCATGTGAAAGCAAACAGGAACTGGCAGTCTGTGTGTAGGGGTATGGTAAAGAAGGCATCCTTAAGGTCTAGCACAGTAAAATAAGTAGAATTGGTAGGGATATGGGACAGAAGGGTGTAAGGGTTGGGAACTACAGGGTGCGTGGGACGGGTGGCTTCATTGACTAGCCGAAGATCCTGTACTAACCTATACGTTCCATCTGCCTTTTTAACTGGAAGTATTGGAGTGTTACAAGGGGAATGTGTGCAGACAAGGATATGTTGGCTAAGCAGTCGCGTGATAATTGGCTTTAAACCTTGTAGATGTGTCGGAGAGAGAGAGAATTGGGGGTGGTTTGGGAAACGAGTAGGATCTTTGAGCTTGACAAGAACTGGTGGGTGGTGGGCAGCTATGACCGGGGTGGAAGTGTCCCACACTTGAGGGTGTACAGAAATAGGGAAGATGGGGGGTGGGGGCGACATAGGAGGAGCATGTGCGCCTGCACAAAGCATGAGCAACAGGTCCTGAGAGGGTTGAAGGGGAGTGGATGGGTTGATGGGGATGTGTATGGAGGCCTTTAAGGTGCTCAGGATGTCTCGGCCTAGTAAGGGGGTAGGGCATGAGGGTATAATGAGGAACGAGTGCGCAAAATAGTTGTTGGCCAGGCAGCAATTAAGGAGTGGAGTTTTTCGTGGAGTGGAGGGCTTTCCATCTACACCTACTACAGAGATATTGGATGGAAGGCTAGGTCCAGAGAAGGACGGCAAAACAGAATAGGTAGCCCCGCTATCTATTAAAAAATTAATTGTCTTACCCGCTACCAGGAGAGTTACCCGTGGCTCGGCGAGGGTGATGGGGGTCCCCGAGTCTCGGCACCTTCAGTTGTCGTCGTCGTCCAGATGTAGGAGCTGGAAGGAGCTCCCAGGATCCTGGGAAAGGGGGTCACGTAGAGGCACGGCACCTGTTCTCAGGGTGGGGCAATCCGACTTCCAGTGTCCTTTCTGCTGACAAGCAGGGCACGGGGTTGCTGGTGGATGAGGGTTAGGACATTCACTGGCCCAATGTCCTGATGCCTTGCACTTATAGCAAGGCTGCGTTGGGACTCGGGGACCCTGCGGACACCTGTTGGCATAGTGTCCCGCCTTGCCACACTTATAGCAGGCTCCTTTCGTGGCCTTGGAGTCTGTGGGGTATGTGCTCTCTGGTCTGGGGTTACGACTGGGCTGTAAAGCCACTGCTAGGAGCTGGGCCTTCTGTTTAAGGCATGCCTGTCGCACTACCTCAGCCGTCTCCTCTCTGGAGTTATAGACCTTAAAGGCTAATTTAACTAGGTCTTGTATTGGTGCCTGAGGACCATCCTCTACCTTTTGAAGATTTTTACGAATGTCAGGAGCTGATTGAGAAATGAAATAAGACGCCAAAATGGTGACCCCTGTGGGGGAGGCCGGATCTAACCGGGTATACTGGGTTAGAACCTCAGTCAGCCTATTTAAGAATGCGGCTGGATTTTCTTCTGGATTTTGAATAATTTCTTTTAATTTGTTAAAATTTACAGTTTTGTTTGAGGCTGCTTGCATACCAGCCAACAAACACTGGACCATTAGGTCTCGCCTACGGCGCCCAGGCTGGTTTGCTTGGTAGTTCCAGTCTGGGTCTGCCGAGGGGACTGCTTGCTCCCCTAGTGGGATGGCGGCGTCAGTTAAATGTAGTTGGTTGGCGTGCTGCCTGGCGGCCGCTAGGATGCGCTCTTGCTCCTCCGGGTTTAGGGTGGAGGTTAGGATAACCTGGAGGTCATGCCAAGTTAAGTCATAGGCCTGACAAAGGTATCTAAATTCCTTTATGTAGATGGTGGGATTAGCTGAGAAATCACCTAAACACTTCTCAATTTTGGAAAGATCGGCCAATGAAAAAGGGACATGTACTCTGACTACCCCCTCTGCCCCAGCCACCTCTCGCAAAGGCACTAACACTGTAGGAGGGTGTGGGGCAGGAGTGAGGACATCAGCAGGGCACTTAGAGCGGGTGTGTGCAGAGACAGGAGACTCAAGACAGCCAGTTGGGGGCCCCGAAGGAGGCATGGGACTGAGTGGATTACTAGTAGGTAAGGAAGAGGAAGGAGGATTCCGGACGGAGGGAGGAGGAGGAGGAGTATAGGGCGGAAGTGAGGGAAAACCTAGATCCTCCGGCTGAACAGAAAGAAATGAAGACTCCTCTTTTTCGGGTTCCTGTGAGCCGGCGTCCTTGGCTAGCATAACTTGGGCCGAAGAGCACCGGCTATACAGGTCGGGACGAGAGCGTAAGGCCCAAAAGCCTTGTATGTAAGTAATTTCAGACCACTTGCCTAGCCGCTGGCAGAAATTGCTGAGGTCGGTCAGAACATTGCGGTCTAGGGTGCCCTCTGGTGGCCACTGAGACTGATTGTCTAGTTTGTATCGCCGCCACGCCACAGTGGAAAGGAAAATTAACCGCTTCCTCCTAAGGTCTTGTTCAAGCTGTAAGGTTTTTAAATTGGCTAGGAGGCACCCTAAGGGGGTGCTCTTTGGAAATTTGGACTGGGGGTTTCCCATTTGTTTCCTCTTTACCGACACACAATGGACACAATGGAAATGGAAGTGGATCTCTGCCTGGCTTCAAAGCGTCCTTTGGAACCAGCAGAGACAGACTGGAGGCTCTTGAAGCCAAAGTGGAGAGTACCTTCAGGCGGACGTCTCCGTCCTGCAAGGGTCTCCGAAGCCATGTGGTGGCTTCCAAGCCACTTGGTGGCTCAAAATGGACCTCGGACCTGCGCAGGATTTTGGCCGAGGGTGGTAAAGAGGAGACAAGGGCACTTACCCCAGAGAGGCCGTGAGAGTGAGCGAAGCGGGTCTCAGGTCCTGGTCCGTCCGCGGCGTGGAACGAGGAGGAGGAGGCTCCCCGGACCCTGGGGGCCCTGAGGAGGGGTCTCCTCCCGGGTTTCGGCACCACCTGTCTTGTTTTTCTAAGACCACCAGAGCGAGCACAAAAGAACCAGC
>NW_022321208.1:2986-7404 GCF_002776525.5 Piliocolobus tephrosceles | reverse complement strand
GCTGGTTCTTTTGTGCTCGCTCTGGTGGTCTTAGAAAAACAAGACAGGTGGTGCCGAAACCCGGGAGGAGACCCCTCCTCAGGGCCCCCAGGGTCCGGGGAGCCTCCTCCTCCTCGTTCCACGCCGCGGACGGACCAGGACCTGAGACCCGCTTCGCTCACTCTCACGGCCTCTCTGGGGTAAGTGCCCTTGTCTCCTCTTTACCACCCTCGGCCAAAATCCTGCGCAGGTCCGAGGTCCATTTTGAGCCACCAAGTGGCTTGGAAGCCACCACATGGCTTCGGAGACCCTTGCAGGACGGAGACGTCCGCCTGAAGGTACTCTCCACTTTGGCTTCAAGAGCCTCCAGTCTGTCTCTGCTGGTTCCAAAGGACGCTTTGAAGCCAGGCAGAGATCCACTTCCATTTCCATTGTGTCCATTGTGTGTCGGTAAAGAGGAAACAAATGGGAAACCCCCAGTCCAAATTTCCAAAGAGCACCCCCTTAGGGTGCCTCCTAGCCAATTTAAAAACCTTACAGCTTGAACAAGACCTTAGGAGGAAGCGGTTAATTTTCCTTTCCACTGTGGCGTGGCGGCGATACAAACTAGACAATCAGTCTCAGTGGCCACCAGAGGGCACCCTAGACCGCAATGTTCTGACCGACCTCAGCAATTTCTGCCAGCGGCTAGGCAAGTGGTCTGAAATTACTTACATACAAGGCTTTTGGGCCTTACGCTCTCGTCCCGACCTGTATAGCCGGTGCTCTTCGGCCCAAGTTATGCTAGCCAAGGACGCCGGCTCACAGGAACCCGAAAAAGAGGAGTCTTCATTTCTTTCTGTTCAGCCGGAGGATCTAGGTTTTCCCTCACTTCCGCCCTATACTCCTCCTCCTCCTCCCTCCGTCCGGAATCCTCCTTCCTCTTCCTTACCTACTAGTAATCCACTCAGTCCCATGCCTCCTTCGGGGCCCCCAACTGGCTGTCTTGAGTCTCCTGTCTCTGCACACACCCGCTCTAAGTGCCCTGCTGATGTCCTCACTCCTGCCCCACACCCTCCTACAGTGTTAGTGCCTTTGCGAGAGGTGGCTGGGGCAGAGGGGGTAGTCAGAGTACATGTCCCTTTTTCATTGGCCGATCTTTCCAAAATTGAGAAGTGTTTAGGTGATTTCTCAGCTAATCCCACCATCTACATAAAGGAATTTAGATACCTTTGTCAGGCCTATGACTTAACTTGGCATGACCTCCAGGTTATCCTAACCTCCACCCTAAACCCGGAGGAGCAAGAGCGCATCCTAGCGGCCGCCAGGCAGCACGCCAACCAACTACATTTAACTGACGCCGCCATCCCACTAGGGGAGCAAGCAGTCCCCTCGGCAGACCCAGACTGGAACTACCAAGCAAACCAGCCTGGGCGCCGTAGGCGAGACCTAATGGTCCAGTGTTTGTTGGCTGGTATGCAAGCAGCCTCAAACAAAACTGTAAATTTTAACAAATTAAAAGAAATTATTCAAAATCCAGAAGAAAATCCAGCCGCATTCTTAAATAGGCTGACTGAGGTTCTAACCCAGTATACCCGGTTAGATCCGGCCTCCCCCACAGGGGTCACCATTTTGGCGTCTTATTTCATTTCTCAATCAGCTCCTGACATTCGTAAAAATCTTCAAAAGGTAGAGGATGGTCCTCAGGCACCAATACAAGACCTAGTTAAATTAGCCTTTAAGGTCTATAACTCCAGAGAGGAGACGGCTGAGGTAGTGCGACAGGCATGCCTTAAACAGAAGGCCCAGCTCCTAGCAGTGGCTTTACAGCCCAGTCGTAACCCCAGACCAGAGAGCACATACCCCACAGACTCCAAGGCCACGAAAGGAGCCTGCTATAAGTGTGGCAAGGCGGGACACTATGCCAACAGGTGTCCGCAGGGTCCCCGAGTCCCAACGCAGCCTTGCTATAAGTGCAAGGCATCAGGACATTGGGCCAGTGAATGTCCTAACCCTCATCCACCAGCAACCCCGTGCCCTGCTTGTCAGCAGAAAGGACACTGGAAGTCGGATTGCCCCACCCTGAGAACAGGTGCCGTGCCTCTACGTGACCCCCTTTCCCAGGATCCTGGGAGCTCCTTCCAGCTCCTACATCTGGACGACGACGACAACTGAAGGTGCCGAGACTCGGGGACCCCCATCACCCTCGCCGAGCCACGGGTAACTCTCCTGGTAGCGGGTAAGACAATTAATTTTTTAATAGATAGCGGGGCTACCTATTCTGTTTTGCCGTCCTTCTCTGGACCTAGCCTTCCATCCAATATCTCTGTAGTAGGTGTAGATGGAAAGCCCTCCACTCCACGAAAAACTCCACTCCTTAATTGCTGCCTGGCCAACAACTATTTTGCGCACTCGTTCCTCATTATACCCTCATGCCCTACCCCCTTACTAGGCCGAGACATCCTGAGCACCTTAAAGGCCTCCATACACATCCCCATCAACCCATCCACTCCCCTTCAACCCTCTCAGGACCTGTTGCTCATGCTTTGTGCAGGCGCACATGCTCCTCCTATGTCGCCCCCACCCCCCATCTTCCCTATTTCTGTACACCCTCAAGTGTGGGACACTTCCACCCCGGTCATAGCTGCCCACCACCCACCAGTTCTTGTCAAGCTCAAAGATCCTACTCGTTTCCCAAACCACCCCCAATTCTCTCTCTCTCCGACACATCTACAAGGTTTAAAGCCAATTATCACGCGACTGCTTAGCCAACATATCCTTGTCTGCACACATTCCCCTTGTAACACTCCAATACTTCCAGTTAAAAAGGCAGATGGAACGTATAGGTTAGTACAGGATCTTCGGCTAGTCAATGAAGCCACCCGTCCCACGCACCCTGTAGTTCCCAACCCTTACACCCTTCTGTCCCATATCCCTACCAATTCTACTTATTTTACTGTGCTAGACCTTAAGGATGCCTTCTTTACCATACCCCTACACACAGACTGCCAGTTCCTGTTTGCTTTCACATGGGAGGACCCAGACACACATACCTCCACTCAACTGACGTGGACAGTCCTCCCACAAGGGTTCCGGGACAGCCCCCATTTCTTTGGTCAGGCCTTAGCGAAAGACCTTGCCTCCTGCCCTCTCACTAATAGCAAAGTTCTGCAGTATGTAGATGATCTCCTAATCTGTAGCCCTACCAAACAAGACTCTCTTCTAGACACTGCAACTCTCCTCAACCATTTAGGCTCATTAGGTTATAGAGTATCTAAACACAAGGCCCAAATTTCTTGCCAAACCGTCATATACTTGGGAATTGAAATCACCCCAACAACCCGGTCACTAACTACCGACCGCATGGCCCTAATACGTAACCTTCTTCCCCCTCAAGATGCAAAAGAAATTCAATCTTTCCTAGGTCTAATAGGTTTCTTCAGACATTGGATCCCCAATTTTGGAATCCTAGCCAAACCTTTATACGCCGCAGTTAAAGAAACCCCACATGGGCCTTTGTCCAACCCCAAATTAATCTTGACTCATTTCACCCGCTTAAAAGCTTGCCTTCTCTCACAACCCACTCTCTCACTGCCTGATTTCCAGCGTCCCTTCCAACTCTTTACAGATGAAAGGCAGAAAGTGACAGTTGGTCTCTTAGCCCAGCCTGTCGGTAACACCCACTGTCCTGTGGCCTATCTATCCAAACAGCTAGACCCAACTGTACAAGGCTGGCAACCCTGTCTGCGTGCGTTAGCAGCGGCAGCCTGCCTGACCCAGGAAGCAAAAAAGCTCATTAGAGGCAGTAATCTAACGGTCCTCTCCACACACCGTCTTCAGGATCTCATCTCTCATAAAAGTATTAGCCACTTAACTCCATCCCGGCTCCAACTTTTCCATCTCTTATTCATAGAAGACCCCACTGTTACTTTAGAAGTTTGCTCCTCTCTAAATCCAGCCACTTTACTGCCAGACTCTCTTAAACCACCCCATACTAAACATTCTTGTCCTGAGGTCCTGGAGGCTCAACCCCCCAGCCACCTACACTTGCATGACCAGCCCCTTCAGAATGCACAACTAACCTTATTTGTGGATGGCAGCTCCTTTATCAACCCCCAAGGAAACAGGCAGGCAGGATATGCAGTAGTCACCTCCTCCGCAGTTTTAGAGGCAAAACCCCTACCACAAGGGACCACATCACAGCAGGCAGAACTCACTGCACTGACCAAGGCACTCCTACTATCAAAAGGAAAAACAGTAAACATATACACAGATTCTAAATATGCTTTTCTAATCGCACACACCCATTCAGTCATCTGGAGAGAGAGAGGGTTTTTAACCACCGGCGGTACCCCTATTATTAACAAAAACCAAATACTCAAACTACTAGATGCACTGTCGGCACCTTCCAAGGTAGCCATTACACATTGTAAAGGGCACCAAACTTCATCTGACCCGGT
>NW_022321208.1:1884-2886 GCF_002776525.5 Piliocolobus tephrosceles | reverse complement strand
ACATTGTAAAGGGCACCAAACTTCATCTGACCCGGTAGCAGCTGGCAACAATTTCGCTGACGTCACTGCCAAGTCAGCCGCCAGATTTTCCACCCCTAAGCCTCCTTCTGTCTGTTTTCTCTCCCCCCAGTATGCCCCTAACTACACTCAGGAAGAAAAGGCTAAGCTATTACAAAATCCAACAGCCAAACTAACTACAGGTGACTGGATATATATTGATAACAAACTAGTTATTCCTGAAACACAACTCCATACCATTCTAACAGACATACATAATTCTTTACATATAGGACCCAAAGCCTTATACAATTTTCTAAATCCCCTCCTCCACTGTCCAACACTACAAAAACACTTACTTACAATCAACCAGCAGTGCTCTACCTGCCTAAAGGCAAATCCTCAAGGCGCATTGCGTAATCCCCATCCCAGCCACCAACTCAGAGGACACCAACCAGGTGAAGATTGGCAAATTGATTTCACACATATGCCAAAACATAAAAAATTCAAATACCTCTTAACCCTTGTGGACACTTTTTCAGGGTGGATAGAGGCCTATCCTACCACAGGAGAAACCGCTAACATTGTTGCCTCTATACTCACTGAACATATTATTCCTAGGTTTGGCCTCCCGGTCACTCTTCAATCCGACAATGGTCCAGCATTCATCTCTAAGGTAGTCCAACAGGTGGCAGCCCTCCTACACATCACCTGGAAACTCCACATCCCTTATAGGCCTCAGTCTTCTGGTAAGGTAGAAAAGGCTAACGGACTCATCAAACAACAGCTCACCAAACTCTCAATCAAAACCCAGCAGTCGTGGGTAACCCTCCTTCCCTTAGCCCTGACCCGGCTGCGGGCAGCACCTCGAAGCCCAACAGGCCTCAGTCCGTTTGAATTAGTCTACGGACGGCCCCTAACCCTCCAGCAAATACCTTCCCTGCCAGCCCCTTTGGCGAACTACCTCCCATATCTCACTCTTCTCAGACAACTCCTAAGACAGCA
>NW_022321208.1:0-1784 GCF_002776525.5 Piliocolobus tephrosceles | reverse complement strand
TTCGTATTTCCCAGCTAAAAAGGGCCCCCACCGAGAATAATCAGTGGACATCAGTTCAACTTTCCCCCACTCGCCTCAAACTTACAAAGCTTCCTTGACTATCTCATGCTCCCCGACCCCTGGCACCTAGCTCGCTTTCTCAACATCCCCTACATAAAACCTATCAGACTTTCAATACATAGCCCCAGATCCATATCTACCTCCGGACAATAGTCCAGAGCAGTGGTTCTCCCGTCTTCTAACTTTCATCGAACATCTTCAGTGACAAGGGACACTGCAACTACACTGAAAATGTAGTCTCAGTTTACATTTATATTGCTGTCTCACTCATACACTCAGACCTTTGCTAGTCCGCCTACTGTATGGCAGTTATTTTTTAATCACTGAAACTTGGCCACAAGACAGCCGAACACACTCAGTAGTACATAGTTCTGCCAGTTGTCTTCCTTAAGGCTGTCAAACTTCTCTCCGCACAATAGAGGCCCCTTCTCATGGCTCACACTTATCCGCCAAAGGCCAAACTTAACCTACACTGTGAATATAACCAATCTCTCCCACCGCTTCCTCTGTGAGGCTTTAGAAGGCCCCCACCTAGTGGCAGCTCCCCTGCCCATGGCCCCCAACACAACTGGTCGCTCTCTAAAACTCTTAACCATACAGCCATTAACTGATCCCTCTATGTCCCCGTGTCCTTGGTCCCCAGTCTAACTTTATACAGCCAGGCAGAAGTAGCAGAGCTTTTCCAACAACTTTCTATGCTACTACGCCACTTTCGTCAAAAACGGGCTGTTTTCCTCCTTCTAGTTATTGGAATCAGCTGAAGGACTGGCCTCCCTGCAGCGCCGAACTACCTCAATAGCCCAAGTAGCTGCCCAAAATAGGCGAGCTCTGGACTTGCTTACAGCTGAAAAAGGAGGCACTTGTCTCTTCCCTGGAGAAGAGTGCTGCTATTATGTTAGCAAGTCAAGCCTAGCAGACACTAACATTCAAACCCTCAATAAAATACAAGCTGAAATACAGAACCTTAATACCTCAACCTTGCTGGGACCTTCCTTCTGGGTTTTGCCCATATTCCAACAAATGCTTCCATTTCTCATTCCTATACTAATACTGTGCCTTATTTTATTTTTCATCCGTGCGTCCAAATACCAACCATAGGCTCCGACTTTAACAACGCCCCTTAACAGCAGGAAGTAGCCAGACAGACCACGGCGCCCCTTTATCACTATTATCAATAAAAGGTTGGACTGTTTGGACGAACGGAGGCAAGATGGTGCACGAGGCAAGATGGTGCACATCCGGGTTCTTCATCCCCCCTCCCAACTTTTCCCGGGCGGAGGCAAGATGGTGCACATCCGGGTTCTTCATCCCCCCCCCCAACTTTTCCCGCACGCGCGAAAATGCAGCCGGCGCCCAGGGAGGGTGCAGACCAACTGGGCATGCGCCAGGTGACGTCAATCTGAAGAGACCAAGATTTACCTGGTCGCACCTGCGGAACGCCCCTGACACGCCCATGCCCCACCTATTGCCCTCCCACTCCTAGAAAAGCTGCTCTCCACCATTGAGCCACGCGGACTTCCCAGTTTCTCATTGCTGTCGGAACTGTTGGAACTCCGTCCGAGAGCTTGGGGGAGGGGAACTCTGCCGGCCTTCTTTGCCGGAGGCCGACAGACTTCTTCTCCACACCTTAGGTTACTAAAATAAACTTGCAGTTTTGCGCCTGACCTTTGCCTACTTGCTGGTTCTTTTGTGCTCGCTCTGGTGGTCTTAGAAAAACAAGACAG
>NW_022321207.1:0-1042 GCF_002776525.5 Piliocolobus tephrosceles | reverse complement strand
CTGGGTCTACCTGAGCAATCACCTTCCCTGGCAGTCTGCACACAGGGTTGGCTGGGTATGCTGGAGGAGGTAATAGCCGAGAGAGTCTCTTAAAGTGTTTGAGGGATCTGAATTCAACCAGCAGAATGTGAATTTCCTTGCCCCTTACTATAACCCTGTTGAAGGGACAATAGCAGCTATATTTTTAGAGACTCTAGCAGAGTCCTAGATTCAATTTCCTATATAGCCAGCCCCATCTGGTCCCAGAACCATACCCTACAACCCATAGTGGTGGCTAAGCCATTTGCAGCTGAATCTCTGAGGAAGAACTGGGTGAGTTAATTTAAAGGTGTTCTTGGAATGCACTGTGTGTAGTATCTCATCCTCATCCAGTCCTGAAGGAGGAGGAGATGGTCCATTTCCAGTCAACCTTTACCATCTGATTTCTGTATTCCTTGCTACTATCCTGATATGGTTTGGCTGTGTCCACACCGAATCTCATCTTTGAATTGTAGCTTCCATAATCCCCAAGTATCATGGTAGGGATCCAGTGGGAGGTAATTGAATCATGGGGTTCGTTACCCCCATGCTGCTGTTCTCATGATAGTGAGTGAGTTCTCATGAGATCTGGTAGTTTTATCAGGGGCTTTTCCCCCTTTTGCTCAGCACTTTTTCTTCTTGCTGCCATGTGAAGAAGAACATGTTTGCTTCTCCTTCTGCCATGATTGTAAGTTTTCTGAAGCCTCCCAGTCACGTGAAATTGTGAGTCAATTGAACCTCTTTCCTTTATAAATTACCCAGTTTCTGGTCGTCCATTATAGCAGTGTGAGAACAGACTAATACATGGCCCTTGCTGTACCCAAACTATGTATCATAATATTTGGGCCCTTGGGTGGCAGTGCTTCCTCTTCCATAAACATACTTTGCTCTCCTGTCTCTACTTATTCTAGTTCATTCTTCAAGGCATATGTTGAACTTGGCTATGACTTTAAATAACCCTGGCTCTCCTTTCTGCCTCTGGGCTCCCAGGGCTCTTATCTGACTGTCCCTCTGTTTCTTTCTT
>NW_022321206.1:0-1042 GCF_002776525.5 Piliocolobus tephrosceles | reverse complement strand
AAGAAAGAAACAGAGGGACAGTCAGATAAGAGCCCTGGGAGCCCAGAGGCAGAAAGGAGAGCCAGGGTTATTTAAAGTCATAGCCAAGTTCAACATATGCCTTGAAGAATGAACTAGAATAAGTAGAGACAGGAGAGCAAAGTATGTTTATGGAAGAGGAAGCACTGCCACCCAAGGGCCCAAATATTATGATACATAGTTTGGGTACAGCAAGGGCCATGTATTAGTCTGTTCTCACACTGCTATAATGGACGACCAGAAACTGGGTAATTTATAAAGGAAAGAGGTTCAATTGACTCACAATTTCACGTGACTGGGAGGCTTCAGAAAACTTACAATCATGGCAGAAGGAGAAGCAAACATGTTCTTCTTCACATGGCAGCAAGAAGAAAAAGTGCTGAGCAAAAGGGGGAAAAGCCCCTGATAAAACTACCAGATCTCATGAGAACTCACTCACTATCATGAGAACAGCAGCATGGGGGTAACGAACCCCATGATTCAATTACCTCCCACTGGATCCCTACCATGATACTTGGGGATTATGGAAGCTACAATTCAAAGATGAGATTCGGTGTGGACACAGCCAAACCATATCAGGATAGTAGCAAGGAATACAGAAATCAGATGGTAAAGGTTGACTGGAAATGGACCATCTCCTCCTCCTTCAGGACTGGATGAGGATGAGATACTACACACAGTGCATTCCAAGAACACCTTTAAATTAACTCACCCAGTTCTTCCTCAGAGATTCAGCTGCAAATGGCTTAGCCACCACTATGGGTTGTAGGGTATGGTTCTGGGACCAGATGGGGCTGGCTATATAGGAAATTGAATCTAGGACTCTGCTAGAGTCTCTAAAAATATAGCTGCTATTGTCCCTTCAACAGGGTTATAGTAAGGGGCAAGGAAATTCACATTCTGCTGGTTGAATTCAGATCCCTCAAACACTTTAAGAGACTCTCTCGGCTATTACCTCCTCCAGCATACCCAGCCAACCCTGTGTGCAGACTGCCAGGGAAGGTGATTGCTCAGGTAGACCCAG
>NW_022321205.1:0-1029 GCF_002776525.5 Piliocolobus tephrosceles | reverse complement strand
CTTCCCTGGCAGTCTGCACACAGGGCTGGCTGGGTATGCTGGAGGAGGTAATAGCCGAGAGAGTCTCTTAAAGTGTTTGAGGGATCTAAATTCAACCAGTAGAATGTGAATTTCCTTGCCCCTTACTATAACCCTGCTGAAGGGACAATAGCAGCTATATTTTTAGAGACTCTAGCAGAGTCCTAGATTCATTTTCCTATATAGCCAGCCCCATCTGGTCCCAGAACCACACCCTACAACCCATAGTGGTGGCTAAGCCATTTGCAGCTGAATCTCTGAGGAAGAACTGGTTGAGTTAATTTAAAGGTGTTCTTGGAATGCACTGTGTGTAGTATCGCATCCTCATCCAGTCCTGAAGGAGGAGGAGATGGTCTGTTTCCAGTCTACCTTTCCCATCTGATTTCTGTGTTCCTTGCTACTATCCTGATATGGTTTTTCTGTGTCTGCACCCAAATCTCATCTTGAATTGTAGCTTCCATATTCCCCAAGTGTCATGGTAGGGATCCAGTGGGAAGTAATTGAATCATGGGTTCAATCATGGTTCCCCCTTTGCTGCTGTTCTCATGAAAGTGAGTGAGTTCTCATGAGATCTGAGAGTTTTATCAGAGGCTTTTCCCCTTTTTGCTCAGCACTTTTTCTTCCTGCTGCCATGTGAAGAAGAACATGTTTGCTTCTCCTCTGGCATGATTGTAAGTTTCCTGATTCATGATTGTAAGCCTCCCAGTCATGTGAAATTGTGAGTCAATTGAACCTCTTTCTTTATAAATTACCCAGTTTCTGGTAGTCCATTATAGCAGTGTGAGAACGGACTAATACATGGCCCTTGCTGTACCCAAACTATGTATCATAATATTTGGGCCCTTGGGTGGCAGTGCTTCCTCTACCATAAACATACTTTGCTCTCCTGTCTCTACTTATTCTAGTTCATTCTTCAAGGCATATGTTGAACTTGGCTATGACTTTAAATAACCCTGGCTCTCCTTTCTGCTTCTGGGCTCCCAGGGCTCTTATCTGACTGTCCCTCTGTTT
>NW_022321204.1:0-1029 GCF_002776525.5 Piliocolobus tephrosceles | reverse complement strand
AAACAGAGGGACAGTCAGATAAGAGCCCTGGGAGCCCAGAAGCAGAAAGGAGAGCCAGGGTTATTTAAAGTCATAGCCAAGTTCAACATATGCCTTGAAGAATGAACTAGAATAAGTAGAGACAGGAGAGCAAAGTATGTTTATGGTAGAGGAAGCACTGCCACCCAAGGGCCCAAATATTATGATACATAGTTTGGGTACAGCAAGGGCCATGTATTAGTCCGTTCTCACACTGCTATAATGGACTACCAGAAACTGGGTAATTTATAAAGAAAGAGGTTCAATTGACTCACAATTTCACATGACTGGGAGGCTTACAATCATGAATCAGGAAACTTACAATCATGCCAGAGGAGAAGCAAACATGTTCTTCTTCACATGGCAGCAGGAAGAAAAAGTGCTGAGCAAAAAGGGGAAAAGCCTCTGATAAAACTCTCAGATCTCATGAGAACTCACTCACTTTCATGAGAACAGCAGCAAAGGGGGAACCATGATTGAACCCATGATTCAATTACTTCCCACTGGATCCCTACCATGACACTTGGGGAATATGGAAGCTACAATTCAAGATGAGATTTGGGTGCAGACACAGAAAAACCATATCAGGATAGTAGCAAGGAACACAGAAATCAGATGGGAAAGGTAGACTGGAAACAGACCATCTCCTCCTCCTTCAGGACTGGATGAGGATGCGATACTACACACAGTGCATTCCAAGAACACCTTTAAATTAACTCAACCAGTTCTTCCTCAGAGATTCAGCTGCAAATGGCTTAGCCACCACTATGGGTTGTAGGGTGTGGTTCTGGGACCAGATGGGGCTGGCTATATAGGAAAATGAATCTAGGACTCTGCTAGAGTCTCTAAAAATATAGCTGCTATTGTCCCTTCAGCAGGGTTATAGTAAGGGGCAAGGAAATTCACATTCTACTGGTTGAATTTAGATCCCTCAAACACTTTAAGAGACTCTCTCGGCTATTACCTCCTCCAGCATACCCAGCCAGCCCTGTGTGCAGACTGCCAGGGAAG
>NW_022321203.1:0-1225 GCF_002776525.5 Piliocolobus tephrosceles | reverse complement strand
GTATTCCAGATGGAAGAGGCAGTACGTGGCCAAGAGGAAACAGACCATGCGCGTTGGAGAAAAAGTATGGCCAGATTTGCAGAAACCTGGAACTGGTGATTGGCTTTAGAAGTGGACAGACAGAAAAGGAGGCATAGGAAGTGCCAACATTTGGCTACACAGTGAAGGAAGACCTAAAATAATAAAAACATTGGCATCACCTGTAGACTCAAATCCTGTGAGTGAAGGACCTGAGCAATGAAGGATGGATTGAGCCCGTGACTAGCTTTCTTCACCATATGTAAAATGATGTCTGCTTTTCTTATTTGCCATTTTACCGACTTTTTATACACAGTAGTTTCCCCATATCCATGGAGGATACATCCCAAGACCCCCAGAGGATGCCTGAAACCACAGATAATAACAAACCCCATGTATCGTATGATTTTTCCTGTACATCCATACCTTCCAAACATACCATACAAACATACTGCTAAATCAAAGCATCCAGTCACCAAATAGTACATATTGCTATATTTAAAAACTGGCAAAACAAGTGAATGCTGTTAGAATTTGGGATACGGTTATCTTCAGGAAAGGAATGGCAGGTTCCTCTCCTCTGGGAGAGGAGTACTGGGGAGACTTTTGTGGTGCAGATAATGTTCTGCTTGCTAACCAGGCAGGCTTAATTTCAAGAAATCCATCAACATATTTGCCTTTAAGATATGGACACTTAGAGTCTTGAATATATTATCTGAATAAAAATGTTGTTAAGGGCGGGGCGCCGTGGCTCGTGCCTGTAATCCCAGAACTTTGGGAGGCGGAGGGGGTCGGATCACGAGGTCAGGAGATCGAGACCACCCTGGCTAACACGGTTAAACTCCGTCTCTACTAAAAATGCAAAAAGAAAAAATTAGCTGGGCGTGGTGGTGGGCGCCTGTAGTCCCAGCTACTCGGGAGGCTGAGGCAGGAGAATGGTGTAAACACGGGAGGCAGATTGCAATGAGCCGAGATGGCGCCACTGCACTCCAGCCTGGACAACAGAGCAAGACTCCGTCTCAAAAAAAAAAAAAAAAATTAATAATCGATTGATACAGGAAACTGAATGATGACTAAGAAGAAAGGAACATGAAATTTGATACACATAGTAGTTGAGGAATAATTCATCAATGTACAGAGTAAAGCAGGAATAATAAAATAATTCCTCCAGTAAACAGACGTTTACAAATTTTACCAAGCAGTGTAG
>NW_022321202.1:0-1225 GCF_002776525.5 Piliocolobus tephrosceles | reverse complement strand
CTACACTGCTTGGTAAAATTTGTAAACGTCTGTTTACTGGAGGAATTATTTTATTATTCCTGCTTTACTCTGTACATTGATGAATTATTCCTCAACTACTATGTGTATCAAATTTCATGTTCCTTTCTTCTTAGTCATCATTCAGTTTCCTGTATCAATCGATTATTAATTTTTTTTTTTTTTTTTGAGACGGAGTCTTGCTCTGTTGTCCAGGCTGGAGTGCAGTGGCGCCATCTCGGCTCATTGCAATCTGCCTCCCGTGTTTACACCATTCTCCTGCCTCAGCCTCCCGAGTAGCTGGGACTACAGGCGCCCACCACCACGCCCAGCTAATTTTTTCTTTTTGCATTTTTAGTAGAGACGGAGTTTAACCGTGTTAGCCAGGGTGGTCTCGATCTCCTGACCTCGTGATCCGACCCCCTCCGCCTCCCAAAGTTCTGGGATTACAGGCACGAGCCACGGCGCCCCGCCCTTAACAACATTTTTATTCAGATAATATATTCAAGACTCTAAGTGTCCATATCTTAAAGGCAAATATGTTGATGGATTTCTTGAAATTAAGCCTGCCTGGTTAGCAAGCAGAACATTATCTGCACCACAAAAGTCTCCCCAGTACTCCTCTCCCAGAGGAGAGGAACCTGCCATTCCTTTCCTGAAGATAACCGTATCCCAAATTCTAACAGCATTCACTTGTTTTGCCAGTTTTTAAATATAGCAATATGTACTATTTGGTGACTGGATGCTTTGATTTAGCAGTATGTTTGTATGGTATGTTTGGAAGGTATGGATGTACAGGAAAAATCATACGATACATGGGGTTTGTTATTATCTGTGGTTTCAGGCATCCTCTGGGGGTCTTGGGATGTATCCTCCATGGATATGGGGAAACTACTGTGTATAAAAAGTCGGTAAAATGGCAAATAAGAAAAGCAGACATCATTTTACATATGGTGAAGAAAGCTAGTCACGGGCTCAATCCATCCTTCATTGCTCAGGTCCTTCACTCACAGGATTTGAGTCTACAGGTGATGCCAATGTTTTTATTATTTTAGGTCTTCCTTCACTGTGTAGCCAAATGTTGGCACTTCCTATGCCTCCTTTTCTGTCTGTCCACTTCTAAAGCCAATCACCAGTTCCAGGTTTCTGCAAATCTGGCCATACTTTTTCTCCAACGCGCATGGTCTGTTTCCTCTTGGCCACGTACTGCCTCTTCCATCTGGAATAC
>NW_022321201.1:0-1060 GCF_002776525.5 Piliocolobus tephrosceles | reverse complement strand
GGAGAAAAAGGATGGCCAGACTTGCAGAAACCTGGAACTGGTGATTGGCTTTAGAAGTGGACAGACAGAAAAGGAGGCATAGAAAGTGCCAACATTTGGCTACATAGTGAAGGAAGACCTAAAATAACAAAAACATTGGCATCACCTGTAGACTTAAATCCTGTGAGTGAAGGACCTGAGCAATGAAGGATGAATTGAGCCCGTGACTAGCCTTCTTCACCATATGTAAAATGATGTCTGCTTTTCTTATTTGCCATTTTGCCGACTTTTTATACACAGTAGTTTCCCCATATCCATGGATGATACATCCCAAGACCCCCAGAGGATGCCTGAAACCATAGATAATAACAAACCCTATGTATCGTATGATTTTTCCTGTACATCCATACCTTACAAACATACCATAAAAACATACTGCTAAATCAAAGCATCCAGTCACCAAATAGTACATATTGCTATATTTAAAAACTGGCAAAACAAGTCAATGCTGTTAGAATTTGGGATATGGTTATCTTCAGGAAAGGAATGGCAGGTTCCTCTCCTCCTGGAGAGGAGTACTGGGGAGACTTTTGTGGTGAGGATAATGTTCTGCCTGCTAACCAGGCAGGCTTAATTTGGAGAAATCCATCAACATATTTGCCTTTAAGATATGGACACTTAGAGTCTTGAATATATTATCTGAATAAAAATGTTGTTAAGGGCAGGGCGCGGTGGCTCACGCCTGTAATCCCAGAACTTTGGGAGGTGGAGGGGGGGCGGATCACGAGGTCAGGAGATCGAGACCACCCTGGCTAACACGGTTAAACTCTGTCTCTTCTAAAAATACAAAAAGAAAAAATTAGCTGGGCGTGGTGGTGGGCGCCTGTAGTCCCAGCTACTCCGGAGGCTGAGGCAGGAGAATGGCGTAAACACGGGAGGTGGATTGCAGTGAGCCGAGATCGCGCCACTGCACTCCACCCTGGACAACAAAGCAAGACTCCATCTCAAAAAAAAAAAAAAAATTAATAATCGATTGATACAGGAAACTGAATAATGACTAAGAAGAAAGGAACATGAAATT
>NW_022321200.1:0-1060 GCF_002776525.5 Piliocolobus tephrosceles | reverse complement strand
AATTTCATGTTCCTTTCTTCTTAGTCATTATTCAGTTTCCTGTATCAATCGATTATTAATTTTTTTTTTTTTTTTGAGATGGAGTCTTGCTTTGTTGTCCAGGGTGGAGTGCAGTGGCGCGATCTCGGCTCACTGCAATCCACCTCCCGTGTTTACGCCATTCTCCTGCCTCAGCCTCCGGAGTAGCTGGGACTACAGGCGCCCACCACCACGCCCAGCTAATTTTTTCTTTTTGTATTTTTAGAAGAGACAGAGTTTAACCGTGTTAGCCAGGGTGGTCTCGATCTCCTGACCTCGTGATCCGCCCCCCCTCCACCTCCCAAAGTTCTGGGATTACAGGCGTGAGCCACCGCGCCCTGCCCTTAACAACATTTTTATTCAGATAATATATTCAAGACTCTAAGTGTCCATATCTTAAAGGCAAATATGTTGATGGATTTCTCCAAATTAAGCCTGCCTGGTTAGCAGGCAGAACATTATCCTCACCACAAAAGTCTCCCCAGTACTCCTCTCCAGGAGGAGAGGAACCTGCCATTCCTTTCCTGAAGATAACCATATCCCAAATTCTAACAGCATTGACTTGTTTTGCCAGTTTTTAAATATAGCAATATGTACTATTTGGTGACTGGATGCTTTGATTTAGCAGTATGTTTTTATGGTATGTTTGTAAGGTATGGATGTACAGGAAAAATCATACGATACATAGGGTTTGTTATTATCTATGGTTTCAGGCATCCTCTGGGGGTCTTGGGATGTATCATCCATGGATATGGGGAAACTACTGTGTATAAAAAGTCGGCAAAATGGCAAATAAGAAAAGCAGACATCATTTTACATATGGTGAAGAAGGCTAGTCACGGGCTCAATTCATCCTTCATTGCTCAGGTCCTTCACTCACAGGATTTAAGTCTACAGGTGATGCCAATGTTTTTGTTATTTTAGGTCTTCCTTCACTATGTAGCCAAATGTTGGCACTTTCTATGCCTCCTTTTCTGTCTGTCCACTTCTAAAGCCAATCACCAGTTCCAGGTTTCTGCAAGTCTGGCCATCCTTTTTCTCC
>NW_022321199.1:0-5498 GCF_002776525.5 Piliocolobus tephrosceles | reverse complement strand
CTCCCGAGTGAGATGACCCCAGTACCTCAGTTGAAAATGCAGAAATCGCCGGTCTTCTGTGTTGCTCGTGCTGGGAGATGGAGACTGAAGCTGTTCCTATTCGGCCATCTGTGAGTGGAATTCTGTGAGTGGAATGCACACGTCACAAAGCAGCTCCTCAGAAAGCTTCTCTCCAGTTTCTAGCTGAAGACGTTTCCTTACTCACCATAAGCCTCAAAGCACTCCTGAACATCCCTTCGCAAACTAAACAAAAACAGTGCTATGATGCTGCTCAATGAAAAGAGAAGCTTAACTGTGTGAGAGGAAGTCACGTGACACAGAGGAGTTTCACAGGAAGCATCCTTCTGCTTTCCCTCTGAGGTAATTTCTTTTTCAGGATACTCAAAAGAGCATTTCCAAATGTCCTTTCTCAGATTCCAAAGAAACAGTGATTTCAAACTACTCAATACAAAGAATGATTTAAATCTATGAGATGAGTACAAACTTCACGAAAGTGTTGTGCAGAAAGCTTCTCTCAAATATTCGGTTGAAGACATTTCCTTGCTCGACACAGGCCTCCGGCTGCCACTTACTATCCCTTCACAGTACCCTCAAAGACCGACTTTCAAACTTGGAAATGTAGCATAAGCTTTAACCCTGTGTAAAAATGGACATGTCAGAGAGCAGTTTCTTTGAGTGTTTCTTTCTGTTTTTTATTGGAAATTTCAATTTCCATAGTCTTCAATGTGCTCCGTATATCACTCTTTTGATTTTCCAGGAACAGTGTTCAAATTGTGCCTTAGGAGAAGAAATTTATAAATCCCTGAGTGAAATGCACACATCACCAAGCAGTTTCTGAGAAAGCTTCTCTCCCGTTTTGACCTGCCTATATTTCTGATTTCACTAGAGGCCCACATGTGATCCCAAATAACCCTTCATAGATACACCCATGAGGGTGTTTCCCAGCTGTGCAATGTAAAGAAAGCTTCATTTATGTGAGATGAATAAACATAGCAAAAAGCAGATTCCCAGAAAGCTTCTTTCCGTTCTGATCTGAAGATATTTTGTTTTTCACCATAGTCCTCAAAGTGCTCCTGAAGGTCCCTTTGTGGATCCGTCAATGACAGTTTCCTAGATACGTAATGTAAAGAAGGCATTATCAATGTGAGATGATTACACATATTACAGAAAAATTTCCTAGAAAGCTTTTTTCAGTTTTAGTCTGAGGATACTTCCCTTTTCACCATTGGCACCAACCTGCTCCCAAATACCACTTGGTACTTGTTTCTTCAAAAGGGTTTGCCCAACGCTATATGAGAAGAGAGGTATAACACTGTTAGTGGAATGCACACGTCACAAGGCAGTTCCTCGGAAAACTTCCCTCCAGCTTTGGTCTGAATATATTTCCTTTTTCACCTTATGCCTCAAAGTGCTCCCGAATATCCCATCACATGCTAAGCATACACAGGGTTAGAAAACTGCTCAATGAAAAGAGGGGCTTATATGAGTGAGAGCCATTAAGGCGACACAGAGCATTTTCACAGAAAGCTTCCTTCTGGATTTTACCTGAAGATATTTCTTTCTCCATGTTCTAAGTATCGTTCCCAAATGTCCTTCCTCAGATTTCACAAAAACAGTGATTTCAAGCTGCTCAATCCAAACAATGGTTTAACTCTATGAGACAAATACACACATTGCAAAGCAGTTGCTCAGAAAGTTTCTCTGCAGGTTTTATCGGAAGACGTTTCCTTGCTCACCACAAGCCTCCAGGCATCACTAAATATCCCTTCACAGATCCTTCAAAGACAGAGTTTCAAAATGGGGCAACATAGAGTACGCATTAACTCTGTGAAGTGGATGCACTTATCAGAGAGGAGATTCTTGGAACGCTCTTTCCTCGATTTTATTTCAGTATATTTCACTATTCGCCATAGTCCTCAATGTGCTCCGAAATATCACGTTTTCGGTTTCACAGGAACAGTGTTCAAACACTGCCTTGTGAGAAAAGAGATATAACTCCCGAGTGGAATGCATACATCACAAAGTAGTTTCTCATAAAGCTTCTCTCCACTTTTTATCTGAGGATGTCTCGTCTTTCACCGTAGGCCTGAATCTGCTACCGAATGTCCCCTTGCATATCCTCTAGGAAGGAGTTTCCAAACTGTGTAATATCAGAGAACTTTTAACTATGTGAGATGAATAAATATATCTAACACAAAGCAGTTTCCCAGAAATCATCTTTCCACTTTTTGTCTGAGGATATTTTCTTTTTCACCATAGCCATTCCTATACTCCCCAATGTCTCTTGGTAGCTTCTTCTCCAAAAGGGGTTCTGGAATCCTCTAGGAGAAGAAAGGTGAGTGGAATGCACACGTCATTCTCTGAGTGGAATTCTGTGAGGGGAATGCAGACGACACAAAGCAGCTCGTCCGAAAGCTTCTCTCCTTTTTCTATGTGAAGAGGTCTCCTTTCTAACTGTAATCCACAAAGTTCTCCTCAATATCCCTTCACTGACTAAACAAAAACGGTGTTATGATACTGCTCAATGAAAAGAGAAGCTTAACTGTGTGAGGGGAATTCACGTGACACAGAGCAGTTTCACAGAAAGCTTTCCTCTGGTTTTACTCAGAGGTTATTTCTTTTCAGGATATTCTAGAGAGCATTTCCACATGTCCTTCCTGAGATTCCACAGAAACAGTGATTTCAAACTACTCAATCCAAAGAATGATTTAACTCCATGAGATGAATGCTAACTTCACAAAAAGTTGCACAGAAGGCTTCTCTCAAATATTCAATGGAAGACATTTCCTTGCTCGACACAGGCCTCTTGTTGCCACTTATTATCCTTTTGCAGATCCCTCCAAGTCCGAATTTCACAGAAAGCTTCCTTCTGGTTTGTCTCTGAGGTTTTTTTCTTTTTCAGTATATTCTAAAGTGCATTTCCAAATGTCCTTTCTGAAATTCCGCAGAAAGGGTGATTTCAAACTGCTCAATCCAAACAATGATTTAACTCTATGAGATGAATACATACAACTCAGAAGAGTTGCACAGAAAGATTCTCTCCGATTTTCAATGGAAGACATTTCCTTGCTCAACACAGGACTCTGGTTGCCACTTAATATTCCTTCGCAGAACCCTCAAAGACCAACATTCAAACTAGGAAATGTAGAGTAAGTTTTATCCCTGTGAAAAGAATGGACATGTCAGAGAGCTGTTTCTTCGAGTGCTTCTTTCTGTTTTTTACTGGACGACATTTCACTTTTTGCCATAGTCCTCAATGTGCTCCCAATATCACTGTTTTGGTTTCACATGAACAGTGTTCAAACTGTGCTTTTTGAGAAGAAAGTTATAACTCCCTGAGTGGAATGCACACATCACCAAGCAGTTTCTCAGAAAGCTTCTCTCGAGTTTTTATCTGACTGTGTTTCCTATTTCACCATAGGCCTGAATGTGATCCCAAATATCCCTTCGCAGATCCATCCATGAGGGAATTTCCAAGCTGCATAATGAAAAGAAAGCTTCATGTATAAAGAGAGCAAAAAGCAGATTCACAGAAAGCTGCTTCCAGTTTTTATCTGAAGATATTCACTTCTTCACCATACTCCTGAATGTGCTCCTGAAGGTCCCTTCATGAATCCATCCATGACAGCTTCCAAGCTGCGTAATGTAAAGAAAGCTTTATCTATGTCAGATTATTACACATAACACAGTGTAGTTTCCTAGTAGTTGTGGTCTGAGGCTATTTCCCTTTTAACCATTGGCATCAGCATGCTCCCGCATATCACTTGGTAACTGTTTCTCCAAAATGGTTTCTCCTACGCTGCATGAGAAGTGAGGTACAACACTGTGAATGGAATGGACACGTCACAAAGCAGTTCCTCGGAAATTTTCTCTCCAGTTTCCTTTGCAGCATATTTCTTTTTCACTGTAAGCCTCAAAGTGCTCCCAAATATCCCATCACATGCTAATTTTACACAGGGTTAGAAAACTGCTCAATGAAGAGATGCTTAACTGAGTGGGAGCAATTAAGACAACACAGAGCAGTTTCATAGAAAGCTTCCTTCTGGATTTTACCTGAGGATATTTCTTTCTCCGTATTCTAAGGATCGTTCCCAAATGTCCTTCCTTAGATGCCACAAAAACAGTGATTTCAAGCTGCTGAATCCAAGGAATGGTTTAACTCTAGGAGACCAATACACACCTCACAAAGCAGATGCTCAGAAAGTTTCTCTGCATGTTTCATCAGAAAATGTTTCCTTGCTCAATACAAGTCTCCGAACTTCACTAAGTATCCCTTCACAGATTCTTCAAAGACAGAGTTTCAAAACTGGGCAACATAGGGTAAGCATTAACTCTGTGAAGTGAATGCACATATCAGAGTGCAGATTCTTGGAATGCTTCTTCCTCGATTTAATTTTGGTATAATTCACTATTCGCCATAGTCGTCAATGCACTCCGAAATATCACCTTTTCGGTTTCACAGGAACAGTGCTCAAACACTGTCTTGTGAGAAAAGAGGTATAACTCCCTGAGTGGAATGCATACATCACAAAGTAGTTTCTCAGAAAGCTTCTATCCAGTTTGTATCTGAAGATATTTCCTCTTTCACCGTAGGCCTGAATGTGCTCCCGAATGTCCCTTCACGGATCCGAGCATGATGGAGTTTCCAAACTGCGTAATATCAGAAAAGTGTTAACTATGCGAGATGATTAAGTATATCTAACACAAAGCAGTTTCACAGAAATCTTTTTTCCAGTTTTTGTCTGAGGATATTTCCTTTTTCACCAAAGCCCTACTTATACTCCTGAATGTCTCTTGGTAGCTCCTTTTCCCAAACGGATTCCAGAATCCTCAAAGAGAAGAATGGTATATTTCTCTGAGGGGAATGCACGCCTCATGAAGCAGCTCCCCAGAAAGCTTCTCTTCAGTTTCTCTCTGAAGACGTTTCATTTCTCACCGTCACCCTCAAAGCACTCCTCAATATCCCCTTACAGACTAAACACAAACAGTGTTATGATACTGCTCAATGAAAAGAGAACCTTAACTATGTGAGTGGAATTCACGTGACACAGAGCTGTTTCACAGAAAGCTTCCTTCTGGTTTCTATTTGAGGTTATTTCTTTTTCAGGATATTCTAAAGAGTGTTTCCAAATGTCCTTTCTCAGATTGCACAGAAACATTGATTTCAAACTGCTCAATCCGAAGAAGGATTTAACTCTATGAGATGAATACAAATATCACAAAACAGTTGCACAAAAAGTTTCTCTCCATTTTAGATGGAAGACGTTTCCTTGCGTGACACAGGTCTCCAGTTGCCACTTACTATCCCATCGCAGAACGCTCAAACACCGAATTTCAAACTGTGAAATGTAGAGTAAGCTTTAACCCTGTGAAAAGAATGGACATGTCAGAGAGCAGTTTCTTCGAGTGCTTCCCTCTCTTTTTTATTGGACGACATTTCACTTTTTGCCATAATCTTCAATGTGCTTCAAATATGACTCTTTTCATTTTACAGGAAC
>NW_022321198.1:0-10798 GCF_002776525.5 Piliocolobus tephrosceles | reverse complement strand
AAAGACAGGCCATGTATTTTTTCATCTCTTAAGATACAATTATCTTCTTGTTAAAAGAAGATTTATACTCTCTATATAAACAAAGTATTAAAATGTACATCTCCTTGATTTAATAGTTCTCTAATGAAGCAAATCTCAGGGATATCATTTTATCTATATAAATGTTTTTATGCATCTCTAAAGTTTTTCCTTAAAAAGTTGACCAGAGTGTTGTCATCACACATAATAAAAATTAGTGTATAAGCTTCATCAATATAGCAAACCCCATCTCCACAGAAAGTGTAAAAAATTATTCAGGTGTGGTGGTTTGAGTTTGTAGTTTCAGCTCCTTGGGAAGGTAAAATGTCATTTCATTCACTGACTTTTGATATTTTTTTTTTATTATACTTTAAGTTCTAGGGTACATGTGCATAACGTGCAGGTTTGTTACATATGTATATTTGTGCCATGTTGGTGTGCTGCACCCATCAACTCGTCAGCACCCATCAATGCATCATTTATATCAGGTATAACTCCCCAATGCAATCCCTCCCCCCTCCCCCCTCCCCATGATAGGCCCCAGTGTGTGATGTTCCCCTTCCCGAGTCCAAGTGAGCTTATTGTTCAGTTCCCACCTATGAGTGAGAACATGTGGTGTTTGGTTTTCTCTTGTGATAGTTTGCTAAGAATAATGGTTTCCAGCTGCATCCATGTCCCTACAAAGGACGCAAACTCATCCGTTTTTATGGCTGCATAGTATTCCATGGTGTATATGTGCCACATTTTCTTAATCCAGTCTGTCACCGATGGACATTTGGGTTGATTCCAAGTCTTTGCTATTGTGAATAGTGCCGCAATAAACATACGTGTGCATGTGTCTTTGTAGTAGCATAATTTATAATCCTTTGGGTATATACCCAGTAGTGGGATGGCTGGGTCATATGGTACATCTAGTTCTAGATCCTTGAGGAATCGCCATATTGTTTTCCATAATGGTTGAACTAGTTTACAATCCCATGAACAGTGTAAAAGTGTTCCTACATTTTGGCATGTTTTTGCAATGGCTGGTACCGGTTGTTCCTTTCTATGTTTAGGGCTTCCTTCAGGGTCTCTTGTAAGGCAGGCCTGGTGGTGACAAAATCTCTAAGCATTTGCTTATCTGTAAAGAATTTTATTTCTCCTTCACTTATGAAACTTAGTTTGGCTGGATATGAAATTCTGGGTTTAAAATTCTTTTCTTTAAGAACGTTGAATATTGGCCCACACTCTCTTCTGGCTTGTAGAGTTTCTGCCGAGAGATCTGCTGTCAGTGTGATGGGCTTCCCTTTGTGGGTAGCCCGACCTTTCTCTCTGGCTGCCCTTAAGATTTTTTCCTTCATTTCAACTTTGGTGAATCTGGCAATTATGTGTCTTGGAGTTGCTCTTCTGGAGGAGTATCTTTGTGGCGTTCTCTGTATTTCCTGAATTTGAATGTTGGCCTGGCCTGCTAGGTTGGGGAAGTTCTCCTGGATGATATCCTGTAGAGTGTTTTCCAATTTGGTTCCATTTTCCCCCTCACTTTCAGGCACCCCAATCAGACGTAGATTTGGTCTTTTGACATAATCCCATACTTCTTGCAGGTTTTGTTCATTTCTTTTTCTTCTTTTTTCTTTTGGTTTCTCTTCTCGCTTCATTTCATTCATTTGATCCTCCATCGCTGATACTCTTTCTTCCAGTTGATCGAGTCGGTTACTGAAGCTTGTGCATTTGTCACGTATTTCTCGTGTCATGGTTTTCATCTCTGTCATTTCGTTTATGACCTTCTCTGCATTAATTAGTCTAGCTGTCAATTCTTCCACTGTTTTTCCAAGATTTTTAGTTTCTTTGTGCTGGGTATGTAATTCCTCCTTTAGCTCTGATAGGTTTGATGGACTGAAGCCTTCTTCTCTCATCTCATCAAAATCATTCTCTGACCAGCTTTGATCCATTGCTGGCGATGGGCTGTGCTCCTTTGCAGGATTTGTTTTAAAGTTCCTTCATTACATTTTTCTAATTAGTGCAGCATCAATGATGTTTTCTAGTTTCTAGAGTAGCGTTTGCCCTGAGATTATATATAATAATAATCTGAAAGATCAACATTACTCATCATCAAATAAACATTTCTCTTATCAAATGAACATTTTCATCACTGACAAGAAAGTACCCCTTTCTAGCCCTGCAAGAAAATATATATATACATATATATGTATGATAGACTTATATATACATATCTAATGTATATTTGTATGTATGTATGTGTATACGTATGTATGTGTATACGTATGTATATATGTATATATATGTAATAAATTATATATGTGTGTGTGTGTATATATATTTGCAGACTTGTAATCATAAAGCTTTTGAGCATTGTACAGAAGGCACCAACCACACTGGGTCCCTCTTTAGATCTGAAAACCTCAATTAGGCCAGACCACTTTCCTGCATACTGGTAGTCTTAGTACTTTAGGAAGCCAAGGCAGGCAGATTACTTGATTTCAGGAGTTCAAAACCAGCCTCAGGAACTTGGTGATATCTATTAAGATGCAAAAAGTTAGCAGAGTGTAACGGTCTGCACCAGGAGTCCCTGCTACCTGGGACACTGAGGTGAAAACATCTTCAGAGGTGTGATTGTTTTGCTGTAATCCAACCTTAACAATGAAGAGAAGTGCTGCCCCTCCCCAGCCTTACACACATACAAAGAGTAATAACATCTTGATTTTGTTTGCTTTGTTAGATTCATTTTATCTAGGCCTATTTTGTGTCATGCATGGCAATACAACAGTGTCTCACAACTTTTTACTATATACTGTAGTATAGAGCTCTTTCTAGTTTCTAAAACAAGCTGCACCTCTCATAAGAGTTGCTTGTTCTTTCAAGTAGGTACTTCTTAGATATCTCAGAGGTAGAAAGAACAAGGAATCTTCTGATTTCTGGGCTGCCTTCTGTTTTACTCACAGCACCTCCCTTCTCTGCATTAGTGTATCACCTAGATTTCTTTTAAATGTCTGCAGTGCCCCTGTAATGAACTGACTCCCCATTACATCTTACAGTACAAGGTTCTAGATTCCATAGCTGAACTGTAAACTTAGGGTTGTTTGTGTGATTTGTATATGTAATTCCTATTTACCTATTTTAGTACTATAGCCTCATGGGTGACTAACTCTCATTTTTCCTTGCATCAACAAGTTATGTTTACTTCTTCGACCTACTCAAAACATTTTTTTTCTGAAATCTAGTTAACGTTTCTCTTCTTGTTCATTCAAATTATTATAACACTATGATGTTCTCTCTTCCAAACTTTCACTCAACAATTTGTGTGTGCATGCATCTATGTGTGACTGGTTGCAAACCATTGGCACCAGGGACGGGTTTTGCGAAAGACAGTTTTCTATTATCTTCACAAGAAAACAAAACAAAACAAAAATGTAAAAAATATATGTTAATTATTTGTTTTTTGCTTTTAGTATAAATGTGAAAAACCTTTTAATACTTTAAATGCAGACACTAACAATCATCAAAATCTTCTCGATTCTTTGGAACAGTATATTCAATGAATAGGGCAAATCCACATTGTTGTAAGATGTGATAAAATGTACATTTTATTTAGTTTTGAAAAAAAAAAGAATCTCACTGAACAAAACCAGAATACATTAGAGTTGTTTGTGCTCATCCATCAAATTAACTTCTGGTTTCTCCTTACTGTTTGAGTGGTATCAAACAGGTAGTCAAGATGATAACTGGTTTAAAGGAAAATAATGTTGACAAAAAACAGTTACTGACTTGAAGAAAAATGATTCTTATTAAATGAATAATTTTGTATGTAAACATTCTCATAGAGTGTTTTCATCTCTCCTCTGAAACAAATAGCAGTTGAATGATTGAATATTGACCAGTTGATAGAAGAAAACATTATTCCTTTTCTACTCCAGATACCTCTTGAAGTAAAAAGTGCCATCATTTTATGTGGCTACAACAGATTTTAACAACCATGTGTAGTTTCACAAAGAGATTTCATTCTTTAGGTCTAACCAGCCCTTTTTATGTCTTTGCAACTTACTTGGGAGTTGGAATGATAAAATATCTTTGAAGATGTTGTATGTTAACAAACATGGATATCTTTTTCGCCTTCATAACTTCTCACCTCCAAGCTGCCTGTATTGTTGTGAACCTAGCTGGCATTTAGACTGTGGTTTATTAAGATCATATTACCTGCTCTTGACACTTATCAGAAATAAAACAATTTGTTATCACCCTTTCTTTCACTTAATACACACCTCTTAACGTAGCTATACATAGACCTTAAAATTTTTTGTAAGACAGTGAGACTGAACTGGCCCAAAGTTGGAAACCCCATCTCTATTAAATGTAAAAATTACCCAATCTTTGTGGCAGATGCCTGAAAAATTAGCTACTGCCTGAAAAATTAGCTACTGGGGAGGTGAAGACAGGTGAATTCCTTGAATCTGAGAGGCACAGGTTACAGTGAGCCGAGCCTGGTATCCAGCCATTGCACTGTAGCTTAGAGGAAGGGAATAAAATTCCATATCAAAAAAAAATTGAGAATTAAACTTATTAGTATCTGTGCATCTCTTGGTTTATTGCCTCCTCTTTCAGTGTTATAAGTATCAGCTGCTATTATTATTGCTTATCATATATGTTCAATTTACCCACACCAAACTCTGCTTCATAGTATAAAAGAAAACATCAGAGCAATAACACAATCAGATGGTATTGAGTATATGGAACCACGTAAGCATCGGTGTCTGTGTCAGGAATGTTTTCTAATTTTCAAGAAATAAGTTACCTTTTATACCCACAGATTCTGCAAACACATACTTCTCAAAATTTAAACTCTACCTAGTGTAAGCGTTTACATTTACTTCTTATGGTAAGTAATTTGTGTTTGCCTTGTAGCATTTTTTACAAGGTATCAAAGATGTTTAATCTCTTTCTTCAGTCTTCTTTCTTTTTTGTGAAATCATTAGCTCTAATTATATGCATGTGTTGACTTTTTCGTTTAGTTATTTCAAGGTAAAATATATAAGATACCTGTACCTTAAATTATTGGTTTTTAATATATGGAAATATGGAAGAATATTTATTTATTATATTAATTATTTTTTATTCAAGCAGTTTGAAACACGAGTTAATGAAGTAGGGAGATAATCACAAAGATTTAGCCTTAACTAACAAGTATTTTATTAATAACTTGAAAATACAAATTTTTTTGACTATATATGTAATTTCTATTTGAAGAGTAAATTACTTTTCTGCCTAACAGAAAAGAATTTGCTATACAAATTTCCTCTATATTCCTCATTACCACTGGATTTTACACCAAAAAAAAAAAAAAGGTTGTGTTCCTGCCAATGACGGGTAATGGCTTTGGATTTCATTCATAGTGCACTTATTTTCTTTTATTTATTTTTATTTTTTGAGATGGAGTGGTGCTCTGACACCTAGGCTGGAGTGCAGTGGTGAGATCTCGGCTCACTGCAACCTCTGCCTCCCAGGTTCAAGCCAGTCTCCTGTCTCAGTGTCCAGAGTAGATGGGACTGCAGGCACTCTCCACCACCCCAGGCTAGTTTTTTCCTTCTTTTTTTCTTTATTGTCTTTTTGGTGGAGACAGGGTTTCACCTTGTTAGCCAGGATGATCTCCATCTCCCGGTCTCATGATCCACCCACCTCAGCCTCCCAAAATGCTGGGATTACAGGCGTGAGTCACTGCACCTGGCAGATTTGGTTGTCTATTATACTGCCTTATATTTTCCTAATGGAAAAAATATTATTTCAATTTCTAAATATACCAAAAACTTGTTGGTAGGAATTATGGGAAAATTCTTGTGAAACATAAAATCCTCTAATCTAAATATGCATTTATTATTTAAAAATTGGCTCCTACTCCAATAAATTTGTATCACAGCTCATTCTACCTCATCATTCAGTATTAAGCTTTCTCTATTCCAAAAAAGATCTTAACAGATAACTAAAAAGGTGCATCATATTTTACACCAGATTTTGTTTCCCACTGATAATTCCAATAATTTGGAAAGCCAAGGGGAAAAGGACACTTGATGCCAGGAATTTGGATCTCAGTTCGGAAAATGAAACACTATCTTGACAAAAAGTTTGTAAAAATTAGGAAGATGTGGTAGCTCAACAGTGGTAGCCTTAGCACTTTATGAGGCCAAGGTGGGTGGATCACTTTAGGCCTAGAGTTGGAGGCAAGCCTGAGTAACACAGCAGGATTCTGTCTCTAAGAAAAAAATAAAATAAATACATAAGTTAAATAATCAGGTGAGCCTAGTGGGCTTTTGGTCCAGATGCAGCTCACTGGGAGGCTGAGGAAGTAGGATGACACGAGTCCAGGAGTTAGAAGCTGCAGCTGGTGATGATAGCACCACTGTATTCATTCTGTCTAGAGCATTATAAAGTTTGTCTCTTAAAAGGAAAAGTAAAATGACTGTAGTCTTAAGTTAGTACTAATCAAAAAATATAGAGTACATTGTAATCACTTGACTTCACAACTCTTTCAGCATTGTTTATATTAAAATAAGTTAAGACAACATTACTGAACTAAAAAGTATTTGATGTACATTTTTGGAGACCTCCACACATTTGCATTTTACTTACTTCTTGACTTTGAAACAAAAGTAGAAGAGCTTTATTAATCAATCTGATATTTGTACTATTTTAGTCCATTTTCATGCACTTATAAAGATATATGCTAAACTGGGTAATTTATAAGGGGCGGGGGATTTATTGACTTAGAGATTTATATGTCTGGCAAGGCAAAGAGGATCAAGTTACAGCTTGCACGGATGGCAGCAAGCAAACAGAGAGCTTCTGCGGTGAAACACTGATGTTTAAAGCCATCAGATGTAATGAGATTTACAATCACAAGAATAGCACAAACGAAAAAATAAACAAACAAACAAAAAAACACCTGTCCCCATACTGATTACTCCCTATCTTATCCTCCCACCAACACTAAAGAAAATTCAAAATAAAATTTTGGTGGGGTCACAGTCGAATCATATCATTCCAACCACGGCCCCTCCAAAATCTGAAATCCTAATATTTCAAAATCAATCATGTTTTTCCAATGGTACTGCAGTGTCTTAACTCATTCAAGTATTAACTCAATAGTCCAAAGTCTGGTGTTTTATCTGAATCAAGGTAATTTTTTTCTGCCTATGTACCTGTAAAATTGAAAGCAACTTAGTTACATCCTAGATACATGGGGCTACTGGAATTGGGAAAATACAGGCCTTCCAAATATGAGAAATTGACCAGAATAAAGGGGTTACAGGCACTAAGTACATCTGAAATCCAATGAGCCATGAAAAACTTAAGGTTCCAGGATGATCTTCTTTAACTTAATGTCTCATATTCAGGTCATGCACATGCAACAGGTGGGCTTCCATGGTCTTGTACAGCTCCTCTCATGAGGCTTTACAGGTTACAGCCTTTCGCCAAACAGCTTTCAGCAGCTGGCATTGAGTGTCTGTGGGCTTTTCTTGGTGCACGGTCAAGTTGTCCATGGATCTAGCATTCTGAGGTCTGGAGGATGAAAACTCTATTCCCAGGCCCTCAACAATCGTTTATGTTGCTCCTCCTTGTGTTTTCAATAATAGAAATACTGTTGCTGATGACAGGGATCAGGTATAGGTATCAGATCACAGAATGTATTTGAGAAGTAGCACCAGTGTCTTTGAGCCCCACAAATCTTTCTTTTGGCTGGAGTCCAGTGGGGTCAGATTTTCCCACTCAGTAAGTGCTTCACAAGCTGGGATAAGAAAAAGTGCTTTCTTTGAAACAGTTAGAGAATATGATACAGTATTAAAGTTTCATGTATTAAACACAGGCTTAGCTTTAATCATTATGAGTTCACTCCTTAAAAACTTTTGCAATTAAAATGAATGTATTCAATGCATTGCAGTTAGAACTTTATATAACCAAAATATTAGAGATTTCCCAGTTTTAACTGAGATTGCTCTGACTCATAAATCTATAACCTTCACAAAAATATCTGCTTTTTTCCACACAGGAAATAGTGGTAATAGCTTTTTCTGTACTCAGAGTTTTGATATGAGATAAAGTCAACGGGGATGGTGTGTTTAAAATCATATCAGAAGTGTAAATTCTTCTTTCTTAGTGTAAAACTGAATACCACTTAACAAGTCAATCCATCTTAGAGGGGGATTGCATAAATTAGAGCACACTGAACTGCAAGTTATGTACCTGCAAACAGAATTAAGTGATTCTTCGTGTACTGACAGATATGTGACTAATTACAAAACAAAGTTAGCAATATAGTCTACTTTATATACTCATATGTCTAAAACATAAGCACATGGCTGTATTTATGAATTAATCCAAGCCCAGAGATAATTTCTGAAACAGGAATATAAAATTAGTGGTCAGTTAATAATTGCTAGTTCATATTCTCTTAAGTATTTGAAAATATATATTAACCACATAAAACAGTTAGCTAAAGTGTTTAACAAAAGCAGAGTTGTTTTAAAGAGATCTCTTTGCAAATATGTGTTTACCATGTCAAAACAGTCATTAAATAAATTAACCGAAAATTGTATTTAAAAAGCAAACTTTTCTCTCTACATAGATTTCATAACATAGAAGAAGACCTGATCTCTTAAGCAGTGAGGTTACTTGGAAACTCCTACAATGTGCTAGAAAAAATACACAGAAATAAATATATAAATATAATTTCATGTTTACTAAAGTCTGTACAGAATAGGTTTGTTACGTATATAATTAACACTCAGATTCCTCTTGAAATGCACTAAATTTTATGTTATTAATTGTTAATTTGCTGACACTACGTCTCACTTTGTGTTTCAGTTCTGTGTAAGCTTGAAACATACCCTTTTGGTCGAATATATGTGGGCATTTAGAAGTAATAAAATGCACTGAAATCTTCCCTTTTCATATCATAATTTTGAAAATCATATCATTCTTAGAATTTAACTAAAATAACATGAAGTAACTTCAATTTGAGGGTTATGAAAGCCTTTTTAAGATGTGCATTTAAAATATAAACTTTTTATAGCATCCAATTAGTCTCCTTGTTAGAGTACCATTTTCAGTAATTTTTTCACCAATGATTAAAACAACTCACACTGTTAAGTTACCGAAACCAACAACAGGAATGCATTAACGAAATGCACCTTCCGCCGGGCGCGGAGCCTCAAGTCCGTAATCCCAGCACTTTGGAAGGCCATGGAGGGCGGATCACGAGGTCAGGAGATCGAGACCATCCTGGCTAACACAGTGAAACCCGTCTCTACTAAAAAATACAAAAAACTAGCCGGGCATGGTGGCGGGCGCCTGTAGTCCCAGCTACTCGAGAGGCTGAGGCAGGAGAATGGCGTGAACCCGGGAGGCGGAGCTTGCAGTGAGCTGAGATTGCGCCACCGCACTCCAGCCTGGGCAACAGAGCAAGACTCAGTCTCAAAAAAAAAAAAAACAAACAAAAACAAAAACAAAAAAAAGAGAGAAAAAAAAGAAATGCACATTCTTGAAAAAATTTATATTCTCTCACTAAACTTCTAATTACATACCTGATGGCTACCAACGTTTGGGCTAGTTGACCAAAATCAAAACAAAAAATCATGAGTCATTTCTTTTTCTAAGTGAAAAAAATAGCATTTCAAACCAAATTCAATGTATATAAATCAATAAAAGTGGGTTTATAAATTAAACGACTCACTAGTTATTGCTTTGTGTAGGTCACATATTTCAGTCAAAGAGCCTACTCTCTTTTTTTATTTTTTTGTACACAGTCAATAGTTGGTGGTACAAGTAGCTCAAAGCCAGGATTCATGGTAGTGGGTGAGCTACCGATTGAAACCACTTGCTCTGCTGGCAGTTCTTACGTCTCATACATTGCAGGTGAACTTTTCATGCAGGAAGATGACAACATCAATTAATGTTTTGGAAGTGAGAGAAAGTAATCACAGTATTATTCACAGAAAACCCAGGTTGTAAAACACAATTAAACATCTCGTATCTTGAATGAATTTTGAATTTTCTTAGAGAAAAAGTTTCTTTAAAAAGAGCCATTTATATCAATAAATATAATCGGTTTCCAAAGTTATCTTTTCAAAGAACTTTCCACAACCTGAGAGTTTTACACAAAAGAAGAATGACATTCTAAATAGAAAAACTCTTTTAATTACATATTAATGGAAATACATTCATGTCCAATGGAAATAGAATGCATTTAAGTTATATTATTTTTCTTGTCTTATGTGACATATGAAGAAACTCATAAACTTATGATACAGTAAATAAAGCGTTGCAAAATTGCTATGTTTCTCAGTTAAAAATTCAATCAAGGGCCAACCATACTGGCTCACGGCTATAATCCCAGGACTTTTGGATAGTGAGGGAGGCAGATTACTTGACGTCAGGACTTGAGACTAGTCTGGCCAGTATGGTGAAACCCCATCAGTGTGTCGGTGCACAGGTGCAATCTCAGATAATCAAAGGGCTGAGGCAGATTAATCCCTTGAAGTTGGGAGGCAGGGGGTTGCAGCACGCCAAGATTGCACCACTACACTCCAGCTGAAGAGACTGCAAGAGTCCATCCTCAAAATGTAAAAAAAGAAAAGCTGTCCAGTAAAAATTAAAATATATTATTTATTTACTTTTCAGTACAGTTTCTTGAAACTCTGATTTGTACTTATTTTACAAAATGTCTTAAGTAAGGTGTGGCGCACATTTCAAAGTCACTAAAACCACTACAAAAATGAATACTTTTAAATTTTTTCTT
>NW_022321195.1:0-7579 GCF_002776525.5 Piliocolobus tephrosceles | reverse complement strand
CTTCTATATAGACACATTAACAGGCTGATCTCCTTCTTTTCCCTACATATCCCCCTTTTCTTTTCATCAAAACTACCATTGTCATCACCAAGATTACATACTTCACCAAGTAATAGAATATTACAAAGCAAATGGAGACTGGACGAGATCACAGGATGGTGTTAAAATTAAAATTAAGATTGTGAATGAAATTTTGGGCACGCATAGTCATTGATAACATTTTATCAGGAAATAGGGTTTGAGAGCAGACAACCTGACTGGCCAAAATTTATTAGGAGGGAATTTCTTCCTCCTAATAAGCCTGAGAGCACTACAGGAGGCCGGGGCTTATTTCATCCCTTCGGCTTCAACTGTAAAAGGCGGCACGCCTCCAAGGGGGTCGTTTATAGGCCTACCCTTAGAGCGCATTCTCTCTCTCAGGGATATTCCTTGCTGAGAAAAAGAATTCAGCGATACCTCTCCTATTTGTGTGCAAAAGGAGAAAAGATATGGCTCTGTCCGTCCGGCTCACCGGCGGCCAGTTCAAGGTTACCTCCCTTGTTTCCTGAACATCGCTGTTATCCTGTTCTTTTTTCAAGATGCCCAGATTTCATATTGTTCAAACATACATGCTCCACAAACAATTTGTGCAGTTAAGGCAATCATCACAGGGTCCTGAGGTGACATATATCCTCCTCAGCTTGAAAAGAAAATGATGGGATTAAGAGGTTAAAGACAGACATAAGAAATTACAAAAGTATAAATTTTGAAGAACTAATAAAATGTCCATGAAATCTTCATATTTTATGTTTTTCTGCTGTGGCTTCAGCCAGTCCCTCCGTTCAAGGTCCCTGACTTCCCGCAACATTCTCTCTCCCTTTCCCTCTATACAAATGTGCCATTGCGATGAAGGCTTGTTCGTTCTCTCGATTTTGGCGCAGGATCCTTCGACTGGTCCGGCACACTAAAAACAAACCGATTAAACAGAGACACATAATTCCAAAATTTACTACAGTAGTGTTTCCAATAGACTTAATCCAAGTCGTGGGGTTTAATCCATAAAGATTTTTTGCCACTTGATCTAACGCCTCAGCTCCAGGCACAATATTTAAGTGACTCTGAGAGGCTTCAAAAATTTGTTCTTTTAATTTAGAAATGTCTAAAGTGAGATTATCTTCTCTTCCCTGTAGATGGCGTCTTACCATGTCCCAGTGATGTTTAGACTCATTATAAACTTGGGGTGTAATACAAAAATCTGAAGTATTCCAGTCACACTGTAACTGGAAACGATGTTCCAAGCTCATGAGTCTATCTCCCATCCAAATAACAGTTTGTCTAAGATCATTAATTTGATTTGCCAATTTTTGATCGATACCAGATTGTGAATTCCACAACCTTGTGGTAAGTAAATATACTGATGGGATTGAGAGTAGGTACTTCTACTAACCAATTTTGGATAGCAGGCATTAAACATCCTGGTGCTGTCCCTAGACATATAGGAGGATAACGATACCCAATGGAAATATTTATCATCATTCCTTCTTCCTCCGGTTTGGCAGGGCAACGATCATCTGTGGGACCAGGTACCCACACACTATTATTAACATATACTTCAATAGGATTATCCATCCATGTCACTGCCCGAATTAAGGGCGGGAAAGGCACATAAGCCCAGTAGGTATAATTAGCTGCAGCTGCTCCTGCAGGCATGGGGAGACTTACCACCGTTGATACAACCATTAAAGCTGCAAGCAGCATTTTTTCTGAGGTTTGTGTCACCTTTGTGCTAGCTAGGCTTTTTCTAGCTAACAGCGTCAGCTTCTTCAACTGTGCCCAGGTTGGCAGCTCTGCCTTCTTGGTGCGTGGTGTCTTCATCTGTTCTTCTGATATCACCACTTGATTCATCCTGCGAGTCAATGGTGCTCGATTGCGGTGTTTCCGTCTCCGTGGAGGCGCTTTTCTTTGCATCTCCGATGGGTTCATTGTAGACCTTCAAATGTCTAGTGGGTATCCAAATAGGGAGCTGATTTTCTCCTGGTGAAACACAAGCAAACCCTCTTCCCCAGGTTATTACCTTCCCTATTTCCCATGTCTTATTTTTGTTGTCTTTCCACCAAATCAGTTTTCCTTCATGTGGGCTGTTCTTTTTACCAGTAAGATGTTGTTCTGCAGAAGTAGTAGTCTGATTCCTATAAATGTTTAAAAAATTTAAAGTATAGAGTGCTAGATTAAGCTGCATCTGAGGAGAGGTACACTCCTTACTGTCTCCCCCTTCTTTTTGTTTAACTAACTGAGTTTTGAGTGTTCTATTAGTTCTTTCTACTATGGCCTGTCCTTGGGAATTATAAGGAATTCCTGTTGTATGCGTAATATTCCACTGATTTAAGAATTTTTGGAAAGCTTTACTACAATAACCTGGTCCATTGTCAGTTTTAATTTTTTCTGGAACTCCCATCACAGCAAAACAAGATAATAAATGTTTTTTAACATGAGAAGTACTTTCTCCTGTCTGGCATGTTGCCCATATGAAATGTGAATAAGTATCAACTGTTACATGAACATATGATAATTTTCCAAATGAAGGTACATGGGTAACATCCATTTGCCATAATGCATTAGGACACAGACCTCTGGGATTAACTCCTGCCTCTTGAGTGGGCAGGTGTAGCACTTGACACTGGGTACAATGTTGTACAATATTTTTTGCCTGTTTCCATGTGACATCAAATTTGTTTTTTAACCCTGCTGCATTTACATGAGTCAAAGCATGAAGTTCTTGTGCTTTTATGAATGCAGAGGATACCAGTAAGTCAGCTTTTTCATTAGCTTTAGTTAAAGGTCCTGGTAAATTAGTGTGTGCTCGAATATGAGTAATATAAAATGGGAAATTCCTCTTTCTTACAGTTTGTTGTAACAAATTGAATAGGTGGTTTAACTGATCATCCATGCTATATTTAATAAGAGCTGTCTCAACATCTCTTGTAGCCTGTACTACATATGCAGAATCTGATATAATATTAACAGGTTGATTAAAATCTTCTAACACTGTAATGACTGCAACCAACTCTGCCCTTTGAGCTGATTGATATTGAGTTTTGATTACTCGTTCTTTTGGCCCTGTGTAAGCTGCTTTTCCATTGCTGGAACCATCAGTAAATACTGTCAGAGCATTTTCTAAAGGTTCATGTCTGGTAATTTTAGGTAAAATCCAAGTAGTCAATTTTAAAAACTGGAAGATTTTTGTTTTTGGGTAATGATTATCAATAATTCCCACAAAATCAGCAAGGCCAATTTGCCATGCACCAGAATTGATAAAGGCTTGTTTAACTTGTTCCTTGGTTAAAGGAACAACTATTTTGTCTGGGTCATTACCACACAACTTTATTATTTGTAATCTTGTCTGACCAATTAATGTAGCCATTTGATCCAAGTACAATGTAAAAGTTTTAATTGTACTGTGTGGAAGGAATGACCACTCCACAAGATCAGTATTTTGAACAATGATGCCTGTTGGAGAATGTGCAGTGGCAAAAATCAAAAGTTGGAGTGGGGCTAAAGAATCTATTCTATTTATTTGCGCTGACTGAATTTTTTCTTCCACTAATTTAATTTCTTTTGTTGCCTCTGGGGTCAATGTTCTTCTACTATTTAAGTCTGGATCTCCTCTTAGGATAGAGAACAAATTTGACATGGCATAAGTAGGAATGCCTAGAGTTGGCCGAATCCAATTAATATCGCCTAACAATTTTTGAAAGTCATTTAATGTTTCCAATGTATCTTTTCTTATTTCTATTTTTTGTGGCTTAATTTTTCTATTTTCTATTTGCATCCCTAAATAATGAAAAGGATCAGAGGTTTGGATCTTATCAAATGCAATTGTTAGTCCTGCGTTGGCAACCTCTGCTTGCAGAAATGTGTAACAGTCAATTAATCTTTCTCTTGTTTCTGCAGCACATAAAATGTCATCAATATAGTGAATGATATAACAATCTGAAAATTTGTCTCTAACTGGTTGAAGGACTTGACCTACGAAAGTTTGACAAATAGTTGGACTATTAAGCATTCCCTGAGGTAAAACTTTCCACTGAAACCTGGTGGCTGGCTCTTTATTATTTATAGCTGGTATAGTAAAGGCAAATTTTTTACAATCTTGCTCTGCCAGAGGAATGGTAAAAAAGCAATCCTTAAGATCAATTATAATTAAAGGCCAGTCTTTTGGTATCATGGCCGGAGAGGGCAATCCAGGTTGGAGAGGCCCCATGGGTTGAATTACAGCGTTTACAGCTCTTAAGTCCATTAACATACGCCATTTGCCTGATTTTTTCCGAATTACAAATACAGGAGAATTCCAGGGTGAGAATGAAGGCTCAATGTGTCCCTTTTCTAATTGTTCCTTTGCTAATAAGTGTAAAGCCTCCAGTTTTTGTTTTGGTAGCGGCCACTGGTTTACCCATACCGGTTTTTCTGTTTTCCAAGTTAATGGAATGGGTTGAGGAGGCTCCACAGTGGCCGCCCCTAAAAAGGATACCCTATTCCTTTTCTTTCTTGATTTTTCCCAGTCTCAATTGGGACTTTAATGCCATTTTCATTTTTTCCTAATCCCTTTCCTGGTATATATCCCATTCTGGTCATGATTTTTTGACTCACGGGGCTGTATAATGGAGTGGGCATAATGATTTCTGCACCCCATTGTTGTAACAAATCTCGACCCCATAGATTAACAGGAATTGAAGTAATCATTGGCTGAACAGTACTTTCTTGATTATCCGGCCCTAAACAATGTAAAATCATTGTACTTTCATATACTTCTGAAGCCGTGCCTACGCCAACAAGTCTTGTAACAGCCTTTTGTTTAGGCCAATTTTTTGGCCACTGATTTAAAGCAATGACAGAGATATCTGCTCCTGTGTCTACCAACCCTTCAAACTGTTTTCCTTGAATAATGGCCTTACACACAGGTCTGCTTTCAGAGACCAGACTTGCCCAATATGCAGCCTTTCCTGCCGGATCAGTGCTTCCGAACCCTCCTGTTCTTTTTATTTCACTGTTTCCAATTTTAATATAAGGTAGGAGTAATAATTGAGCGATTCTGTCTCCTGGACTGGCACTCCAAGGAATTGAGGAACTAATAACCAATTGAATTTCGCCTTCATAGTCTGAATCAACCACACCAGTATGAATTTGAACTCCTTTTAAATTTAAACTTGATCTTCCTAAGATTAGTCCTACAGTCCCCTCAGGCAATGGGCCGTATACCCCTGTGGGGATTTTTTGTGGAGGCTCCCCTGGAAGCAGAGAGACTGCTTGTATAGTACATAGATCTATTGCTGCACTGCCACTTGTGGCGGGGGATAATTGCTGTATTGTGATAACTGGCTTATTCCCTGAGACACTTGCGACAGTGGGGGTTGTTGTTCCTGAAAATCCTGAGGAACAAAGGATTGAATTTGGAATGCCCCAGTTTGTTGCGGGGCCTGAGGCTGGCCCCTCCTCTCGTTTCCCGACAGTGGTTGCCCATTTTTATCAAATTTAGAACGACATTGAATACTCCAATGTTTTCCCTTTTTACATCTTGGACATAGGCCAGGTGGCCCTTTATCTGTTGTAGTAACTTGAGCAGTTACATTTTGTTTATTTGAGACTAGGCAATTCTTTTTTAGATGACCAATTTGACCACAATTATAACATTTTCCCCCAAATGTTTTCACTTGTCCTCCTAAAGCAACTCCTGTGATTGCCTGAGCCATAAGCATAGCTTTATGCATAGCTCCTCCAATTCCATCGCAGGCTTTAACGTACTCTGAGATTACATCTGATCCTGCGGGAACCTTTCCTTTTAACGGCTTAATGGCTGATTGACAATCAGGATTGGCGTTTTCATATGCCATTAACTCCACTATGACTTTACGGGCATTTTCATCGGTAATTGACTTTTGAGCAGCATCTTGAAGTCTTGCTACGAAATCTGGGTAGGGCTCTTTACAGCCTTGTCTTACTGTATTAAAGGAAGGGCAGGCGGTTCCTGGGTCTTGGATTTTCTCCCAGGCCCTAAGGCAGATAGCCCTGATTTGCTCAATGGCCTCATTTGGCATTATAGCTTGTTGGTCAACAGTGCTCCAATTTTGACCTTTTCCTAATAGTTGATCTGCATCTATGTTAATTGGAGGATTGGCAGTCCTATTTCTTCGGACCTGCACTTGTGCCCCATCAATCCACCAAGTCTTAAATTGTAAAAATTGAGAGGGTGAGAGTGAGGATTTTGCCAGAATCTCCCAATCATAAGGAATGAGTCTATGCCCATGAGCAATGGAATCTAATAATGTTCTCATGTAAGGAGAATTGGGTCCATACTGTTTTACTCCTTCTTTCATTTCTTTCAGCATTTTTATAGAAAAGGACTGATATCTGGCTTCTGCTACGGGAGGCTCTCCCTCTTGAGCCCCTTCTCTAGGTGGTCTTGCTTCTAATATTACTGGGAATTGCCACGCCTCAATATCTCCCTGTTTTCTTGCCTCATCAATAATTTTATGTATTGCACTACCCTGTGTACTAGGCGGTGCTGTAGGATTAAATCTCATGGTGGGCGGCTGAGGATATGGCGCCCTGCCCTGTGGCACTGGAAATGTTCCTGGCTGTCCATACAGATTTTCTGGGGGCTGCCGATACTGCAGTTCAGCTGGCGGCCCATATTGATAGGCTACTGGCGGCTGGATCTTACTTTCTACCTGCTGATATTGTGGATACTGTACTTGGATTGGCATTGCCATGGCAGAGACTCTATCTTTCTCTATTTGATCTTCTTTTGGAGTTTGTACTTGTTTCATTCCCTGCATTTGAGGTTCTAAGGTTGCAGGCATCTGAGCTGCTGTAAGAGGTGTTGGCCATCGTGGTTTAGACTCTGATGGCTCTGCTAATTCTGGATCTTTTTCCTCTAATTTTAACGTTTCAGGATATATTACCTCCTGTAATTGATTATTGTCAACATTTTGCGTTGACCGAGCCATTACCGGCTCTGCTACACATTTACAGTGTGAACTTTCTTTTCCTTTCCGGGATTCTATCCCTGCCTCTTTTTCACAATCTACTGCACAGCTTTTACGGACATCAGAAACTGGAATGCTATCTTCTTCTGTTTGCAACGGTTCTAAAGCTACTTTAATAATGACCCAATCATTCCATACTGTAAGTGGGATGATTTTACCTTCCCTACTTGCTTGTTTTAATTCTTTGCCAATTTTTTCCCAATCTTTTAGATCTAAAGTTCCCTGTTCTGGAAACCATGGACAAAACTGTTCTATTGTTTGAAAGAGCGTATTTAGATTTTTGGTAGACACTTTAACTCCCCCTCTTTTTAAGAGAATTTTTATAAAGCTGCGATAAGAGGCATATCTACTTTTAGTTTGTCCCATTGTTACCCTAGGTTCTTCCGAGCGCACAAGCTTACCGTAAGGCTGACTGTAGACGTACTCGGGAGTCTCTCGTCGACTTGTCCTCAATGACCACGCTCCAGCGTACCTTCACCTTAGCAAAAAGCTCCCACGTTGGACGCCAGATGAAGGGGTGGCCTGCCCCTCCACACCTGTGGGTACTTCTCGCTAGG
>NW_022321194.1:0-7579 GCF_002776525.5 Piliocolobus tephrosceles | reverse complement strand
CCTAGCGAGAAGTACCCACAGGTGTGGAGGGGCAGGCCACCCCTTCATCTGGCGTCCAACGTGGGAGCTTTTTGCTAAGGTGAAGGTACGCTGGAGCGTGGTCATTGAGGACAAGTCGACGAGAGACTCCCGAGTACGTCTACAGTCAGCCTTACGGTAAGCTTGTGCGCTCGGAAGAACCTAGGGTAACAATGGGACAAACTAAAAGTAGATATGCCTCTTATCGCAGCTTTATAAAAATTCTCTTAAAAAGAGGGGGAGTTAAAGTGTCTACCAAAAATCTAAATACGCTCTTTCAAACAATAGAACAGTTTTGTCCATGGTTTCCAGAACAGGGAACTTTAGATCTAAAAGATTGGGAAAAAATTGGCAAAGAATTAAAACAAGCAAGTAGGGAAGGTAAAATCATCCCACTTACAGTATGGAATGATTGGGTCATTATTAAAGTAGCTTTAGAACCGTTGCAAACAGAAGAAGATAGCATTCCAGTTTCTGATGTCCGTAAAAGCTGTGCAGTAGATTGTGAAAAAGAGGCAGGGATAGAATCCCGGAAAGGAAAAGAAAGTTCACACTGTAAATGTGTAGCAGAGCCGGTAATGGCTCGGTCAACGCAAAATGTTGACAATAATCAATTACAGGAGGTAATATATCCTGAAACGTTAAAATTAGAGGAAAAAGATCCAGAATTAGCAGAGCCATCAGAGTCTAAACCACGATGGCCAACACCTCTTACAGCAGCTCAGATGCCTGCAACCTTAGAACCTCAAATGCAGGGAATGAAACAAGTACAAACTCCAAAAGAAGATCAAATAGAGAAAGATAGAGTCTCTGCCATGGCAATGCCAATCCAAGTACAGTATCCACAATATCAGCAGGTAGAAAGTAAGATCCAGCCGCCAGTAGCCTATCAATATGGGCCGCCAGCTGAACTGCAGTATCGGCAGCCCCCAGAAAATCTGTATGGACAGCCAGGAACATTTCCAGTGCCACAGGGCAGGGCGCCATATCCTCAGCCGCCCACCATGAGATTTAATCCTACAGCACCGCCTAGTACACAGGGTAGTGCAATACATAAAATTATTGATGAGGCAAGAAAACAGGGAGATATTGAGGCGTGGCAATTCCCAGTAATATTAGAAGCAAGACCACCTAGAGAAGGGGCTCAAGAGGGAGAGCCTCCCGTAGCAGAAGCCAGATATCAGTCCTTTTCTATAAAAATGCTGAAAGAAATGAAAGAAGGAGTAAAACAGTATGGACCCAATTCTCCTTACATGAGAACATTATTAGATTCCATTGCTCATGGGCATAGACTCATTCCTTATGATTGGGAGATTCTGGCAAAATCCTCACTCTCACCCTCTCAATTTTTACAATTTAAGACTTGGTGGATTGATGGGGCACAAGTGCAGGTCCGAAGAAATAGGACTGCCAATCCTCCAATTAACATAGATGCAGATCAACTATTAGGAAAAGGTCAAAATTGGAGCACTGTTGACCAACAAGCTATAATGCCAAATGAGGCCATTGAGCAAATCAGGGCTATCTGCCTTAGGGCCTGGGAGAAAATCCAAGACCCAGGAACCGCCTGCCCTTCCTTTAATACAGTAAGACAAGGCTGTAAAGAGCCCTACCCAGATTTCGTAGCAAGACTTCAAGATGCTGCTCAAAAGTCAATTACCGATGAAAATGCCCGTAAAGTCATAGTGGAGTTAATGGCATATGAAAACGCCAATCCTGATTGTCAATCAGCCATTAAGCCGTTAAAAGGAAAGGTTCCCGCAGGATCAGATGTAATCTCAGAGTACGTTAAAGCCTGCGATGGAATTGGAGGAGCTATGCATAAAGCTATGCTTATGGCTCAGGCAATCACAGGAGTTGCTTTAGGAGGACAAGTGAAAACATTTGGGGGAAAATGTTATAATTGTGGTCAAATTGGTCATCTAAAAAAGAATTGCCTAGTCTCAAATAAACAAAATGTAACTGCTCAAGTTACTACAACAGATAAAGGGCCACCTGGCCTATGTCCAAGATGTAAAAAGGGAAAACATTGGAGTATTCAATGTCGTTCTAAATTTGATAAAAATGGGCAACCACTGTCGGGAAACGAGAGGAGGGGCCAGCCTCAGGCCCCGCAACAAACTGGGGCATTCCAAATTCAATCCTTTGTTCCTCAGGATTTTCAGGAACAACAACCCCCACTGTCGCAAGTGTCTCAGGGAATAAGCCAGTTATCACAATACAGCAATTATCCCCCGCCACAAGTGGCAGTGCAGCAATAGATCTATGTACTATACAAGCAGTCTCTCTGCTTCCAGGGGAGCCTCCACAAAAAATCCCCACAGGGGTATACGGCCCATTGCCTGAGGGGACTGTAGGACTAATCTTAGGAAGATCAAGTTTAAATTTAAAAGGAGTTCAAATTCATACTGGTGTGGTTGATTCAGACTATGAAGGCGAAATTCAATTGGTTATTAGTTCCTCAATTCCTTGGAGTGCCAGTCCAGGAGACAGAATCGCTCAATTATTACTCCTACCTTATATTAAAATTGGAAACAGTGAAATAAAAAGAACAGGAGGGTTCGGAAGCACTGATCCGGCAGGAAAGGCTGCATATTGGGCAAGTCTGGTCTCTGAAAGCAGACCTGTGTGTAAGGCCATTATTCAAGGAAAACAGTTTGAAGGGTTGGTAGACACAGGAGCAGATATCTCTGTCATTGCTTTAAATCAGTGGCCAAAAAATTGGCCTAAACAAAAGGCTGTTACAAGACTTGTTGGCGTAGGCACGGCTTCAGAAGTATATGAAAGTACAATGATTTTACATTGTTTAGGGCCGGATAATCAAGAAAGTACTGTTCAGCCAATGATTACTTCAATTCCTGTTAATCTATGGGGTCGAGATTTGTTACAACAATGGGGTGCAGAAATCATTATGCCCACTCCATTATACAGCCCCGTGAGTCAAAAAATCATGACCAGAATGGGATATATACCAGGAAAGGGATTAGGAAAAAATGAAAATGGCATTAAAGTCCCAATTGAGACTGGGAAAAATCAAGAAAGAAAAGGAATAGGGTATCCTTTTTAGGGGCGGCCACTGTGGAGCCTCCTCAACCCATTCCATTAACTTGGAAAACAGAAAAACCGGTATGGGTAAACCAGTGGCCGCTACCAAAACAAAAACTGGAGGCTTTACACTTATTAGCAAAGGAACAATTAGAAAAGGGACACATTGAGCCTTCATTCTCACCCTGGAATTCTCCTGTATTTGTAATTCGGAAAAAATCAGGCAAATGGCGTATGTTAATGGACTTAAGAGCTGTAAACGCTGTAATTCAACCCATGGGGCCTCTCCAACCTGGATTGCCCTCTCCGGCCATGATACCAAAAGACTGGCCTTTAATTATAATTGATCTTAAGGATTGCTTTTTTACCATTCCTCTGGCAGAGCAAGATTGTAAAAAATTTGCCTTTACTATACCAGCTATAAATAATAAAGAGCCAGCCACCAGGTTTCAGTGGAAAGTTTTACCTCAGGGAATGCTTAATAGTCCAACTATTTGTCAAACTTTCGTAGGTCAAGTCCTTCAACCAGTTAGAGACAAATTTTCAGATTGTTATATCATTCACTATATTGATGACATTTTATGTGCTGCAGAAACAAGAGAAAGATTAATTGACTGTTACACATTTCTGCAAGCAGAGGTTGCCAACGCAGGACTAACAATTGCATTTGATAAGATCCAAACCTCTGATCCTTTTCATTATTTAGGGATGCAAATAGAAAATAGAAAAATTAAGCCACAAAAAATAGAAATAAGAAAAGATACATTGGAAACATTAAATGACTTTCAAAAATTGTTAGGCGATATTAATTGGATTCGGCCAACTCTAGGCATTCCTACTTATGCCATGTCAAATTTGTTCTCTATCCTAAGAGGAGATCCAGACTTAAATAGTAGAAGAACATTGACCCCAGAGGCAACAAAAGAAATTAAATTAGTGGAAGAAAAAATTCAGTCAGCGCAAATAAATAGAATAGATTCTTTAGCCCCACTCCAACTTTTGATTTTTGCCACTGCACATTCTCCAACAGGCATCATTGTTCAAAATACTGATCTTGTGGAGTGGTCATTCCTTCCACACAGTACAATTAAAACTTTTACATTGTACTTGGATCAAATGGCTACATTAATTGGTCAGACAAGATTACAAATAATAAAGTTGTGTGGTAATGACCCAGACAAAATAGTTGTTCCTTTAACCAAGGAACAAGTTAAACAAGCCTTTATCAATTCTGGTGCATGGCAAATTGGCCTTGCTGATTTTGTGGGAATTATTGATAATCATTACCCAAAAACAAAAATCTTCCAGTTTTTAAAATTGACTACTTGGATTTTACCTAAAATTACCAGACATGAACCTTTAGAAAATGCTCTGACAGTATTTACTGATGGTTCCAGCAATGGAAAAGCAGCTTACACAGGGCCAAAAGAACGAGTAATCAAAACTCAATATCAATCAGCTCAAAGGGCAGAGTTGGTTGCAGTCATTACAGTGTTAGAAGATTTTAATCAACCTGTTAATATTATATCAGATTCTGCATATGTAGTACAGGCTACAAGAGATGTTGAGACAGCTCTTATTAAATATAGCATGGATGATCAGTTAAACCACCTATTCAATTTGTTACAACAAACTGTAAGAAAGAGGAATTTCCCATTTTATATTACTCATATTCGAGCACACACTAATTTACCAGGACCTTTAACTAAAGCTAATGAAAAAGCTGACTTACTGGTATCCTCTGCATTCATAAAAGCACAAGAACTTCATGCTTTGACTCATGTAAATGCAGCAGGGTTAAAAAACAAATTTGATGTCACATGGAAACAGGCAAAAAATATTGTACAACATTGTACCCAGTGTCAAGTGCTACACCTGCCCACTCAAGAGGCAGGAGTTAATCCCAGAGGTCTGTGTCCTAATGCATTATGGCAAATGGATGTTACCCATGTACCTTCATTTGGAAAATTATCATATGTTCATGTAACAGTTGATACTTATTCACATTTCATATGGGCAACATGCCAGACAGGAGAAAGTACTTCTCATGTTAAAAAACATTTATTATCTTGTTTTGCTGTGATGGGAGTTCCAGAAAAAATTAAAACTGACAATGGACCAGGTTATTGTAGTAAAGCTTTCCAAAAATTCTTAAATCAGTGGAATATTACGCATACAACAGGAATTCCTTATAATTCCCAAGGACAGGCCATAGTAGAAAGAACTAATAGAACACTCAAAACTCAGTTAGTTAAACAAAAAGAAGGGGGAGACAGTAAGGAGTGTACCTCTCCTCAGATGCAGCTTAATCTAGCACTCTATACTTTAAATTTTTTAAACATTTATAGGAATCAGACTACTACTTCTGCAGAACAACATCTTACTGGTAAAAAGAACAGCCCACATGAAGGAAAACTGATTTGGTGGAAAGACAACAAAAATAAGACATGGGAAATAGGGAAGGTAATAACCTGGGGAAGAGGGTTTGCTTGTGTTTCACCAGGAGAAAATCAGCTCCCTATTTGGATACCCACTAGACATTTGAAGGTCTACAATGAACCCATCGGAGATGCAAAGAAAAGCGCCTCCACGGAGACGGAAACACCGCAATCGAGCACCATTGACTCGCAGGATGAATCAAGTGGTGATATCAGAAGAACAGATGAAGACACCACGCACCAAGAAGGCAGAGCTGCCAACCTGGGCACAGTTGAAGAAGCTGACGCTGTTAGCTAGAAAAAGCCTAGCTAGCACAAAGGTGACACAAACCTCAGAAAAAATGCTGCTTGCAGCTTTAATGGTTGTATCAACGGTGGTAAGTCTCCCCATGCCTGCAGGAGCAGCTGCAGCTAATTATACCTACTGGGCTTATGTGCCTTTCCCGCCCTTAATTCGGGCAGTGACATGGATGGATAATCCTATTGAAGTATATGTTAATAATAGTGTGTGGGTACCTGGTCCCACAGATGATCGTTGCCCTGCCAAACCGGAGGAAGAAGGAATGATGATAAATATTTCCATTGGGTATCGTTATCCTCCTATATGTCTAGGGACAGCACCAGGATGTTTAATGCCTGCTATCCAAAATTGGTTAGTAGAAGTACCTACTCTCAATCCCATCAGTATATTTACTTACCACAAGGTTGTGGAATTCACAATCTGGTATCGATCAAAAATTGGCAAATCAAATTAATGATCTTAGACAAACTGTTATTTGGATGGGAGATAGACTCATGAGCTTGGAACATCGTTTCCAGTTACAGTGTGACTGGAATACTTCAGATTTTTGTATTACACCCCAAGTTTATAATGAGTCTAAACATCACTGGGACATGGTAAGACGCCATCTACAGGGAAGAGAAGATAATCTCACTTTAGACATTTCTAAATTAAAAGAACAAATTTTTGAAGCCTCTCAGAGTCACTTAAATATTGTGCCTGGAGCTGAGGCGTTAGATCAAGTGGCAAAAAATCTTTATGGATTAAACCCCACGACTTGGATTAAGTCTATTGGAAACACTACTGTAGTAAATTTTGGAATTATGTGTCTCTGTTTAATCGGTTTGTTTTTAGTGTGCCGGACCAGTCGAAGGATCCTGCGCCAAAATCGAGAGAACGAACAAGCCTTCATCGCAATGGCACATTTGTATAGAGGGAAAGGGAGAGAGAATGTTGCGGGAAGTCAGGGACCTTGAACGGAGGGACTGGCTGAAGCCACAGCAGAAAAACATAAAATATGAAGATTTCATGGACATTTTATTAGTTCTTCAAAATTTATACTTTTGTAATTTCTTATGTCTGTCTTTAACCTCTTAATCCCATCATTTTCTTTTCAAGCTGAGGAGGATATATGTCACCTCAGGACCCTGTGATGATTGCCTTAACTGCACAAATTGTTTGTGGAGCATGTATGTTTGAACAATATGAAATCTGGGCATCTTGAAAAAAGAACAGGATAACAGCGATGTTCAGGAAACAAGGGAGGTAACCTTGAACTGGCCGCCGGTGAGCCGGACGGACAGAGCCATATCTTTTCTCCTTTTGCACACAAATAGGAGAGGTATCGCTGAATTCTTTTTCTCAGCAAGGAATATCCCTGAGAGAGAGAATGCGCTCTAAGGGTAGGCCTATAAACGACCCCCTTGGAGGCGTGCCGCCTTTTACAGTTGAAGCCGAAGGGATGAAATAAGCCCCGGCCTCCTGTAGTGCTCTCAGGCTTATTAGGAGGAAGAAATTCCCTCCTAATAAATTTTGGCCAGTCAGGTTGTCTGCTCTCAAACCCTATTTCCTGATAAAATGTTATCAATGACTATGCGTGCCCAAAATTTCATTCACAATCTTAATTTTAATTTTAACACCATCCTGTGATCTCGTCCAGTCTCCATTTGCTTTGTAATATTCTATTACTTGGTGAAGTATGTAATCTTGGTGATGACAATGGTAGTTTTGATGAAAAGAAAAGGGGGATATGTAGGGAAAAGAAGGAGATCAGCCTGTTAATGTGTCTATATAGAAG
>NW_022321193.1:0-8192 GCF_002776525.5 Piliocolobus tephrosceles | reverse complement strand
TATGCAGCCATAAAAAAGGATGAGTTTGCATCCTTTGTAGGGACATGGATGCAGCTGGAAACCATCATTCTCAGCAAACTATCACAAGAACAGAAAACTAAACACTGCATGTTCTCACTCATAGGTGGGAACTGAACAATGAGATCACTTGGACTCAGGAAGGGGAACATCACACACTGGGGCCTATCATGGGGATGGGGGAGAGGGGAGGGATTGCATTGGGAGTTATACCTGATATAAATGATAAATTGATGGGTGCTGACAAGTTGATGAGTGCAGCACACCAACCTGGCACAAGTATACATATGTAACAAAACTGCACGCTATGCACATGTAGAACTTAAAGTATAATAAAACAAATAATAATAATAATAAATAAATAAATTTAAAAAAGAATAAAACAAGAAAAAAATAAAAATAAAAATAAAGAAACATGTTTGACACAATTTCACAATTTTCCTTTGTATAAGATGGAGAAATAAGTACGAGAAGCAAAATAATTACGTGGATCAATAATAAGTTAAACAACTATATCCAAAGTCTACTGAAAACTGGATCAATGTAAAACTGAAGGGAGTTGCGTATGTATCCCAATTCCTTTACCCGGTCCTATCTAGTTCAGAATTTTTATTATTGACTTGCAGACATAAAAGGAACATGTATTAAAGCATCATTTGCAGATTGCTGAGAAGGACATTGTCTAACTGGGATGAAAGAATTAGAATCCAGAAAGATCTTGACAGACTGTAGCAATGAAATAAAAAGATCTTAGCCAACTGGAACAATAGAATAAATCTAGCAGTAATAAGTCTTGAGAATTGCTCTCAAATTCAAAAGCTAGAGGCATAAGTTTGGGACAGGGAAGACAATACTTATCAGCTATAAAATGACTCAGGGAGGTTAGTGGGAGGTAAAGTCAATGTGAGTCATGAGCATGGCAGATCCTCCAAAAAAGCGGATTAGGTTTTAGGCAGTATTAATTGAGCAAAGGAGGTAATAATCCAAACTTAGGTTGTGTTGATCAGACCACACCTGGAAAATTTGGGTTACTTTTGAATGTCATATCTGACTTGCAATGCATTCTGAAAAGAATAACTAGGATTGGAGAAGACGCCTATAAACTAGAACAAACCACAAAAGCTGGTCTAGCTTTAATAACTGATGTAAATGACAACATGAACATGACAGTGTTGAGATTACTGCTCAGTCAGCAAACCAAAGAAGAGCACAGGATATACATGAGATAAAAGAAACAGAGAGACTTAGGAGTGGAAGAGGCAACTCTTGCTTCCCTAGTTCTTCCCTCAAAACTTGCAGAGTTATGAATCCACCAGGACAGAGGATCCTAGAACAAAATCTCATTAGCTTTTGGAAGGGAAGGGGGACATTATCCCACAGGAATCCACTTCATCATCATACAAAGAAATTCTTGCTGTGCCATATGGTTACATATTTCCGAATTATCTTTCTTATTCTATCATTATACCTATTTGTATATAGAGCCATGCACTAACACAGAATAGAAATCACGCCTAGGTAGTAATAATTGAAGAGATCCAGGGCCAGTATAAAAGACTACTCAGGAGAACCATGGCATCCAAATGGTATTCAAATATATTAAACACTACCACATGGAAGTATCTCGAGGAATAAAAAAAGATCCTTAAAAACATCAGAGAGATACTCTGTTATGGTCCAACTTTCTGAGGACTAATGGACATCATGGAAAGCAGAAAGTTTCCCAAAACCAAACATAAACACACATAGTATCATGTCTGAATGACTGCTTAGTTGACATGTTATTTAGGCAATTCAAGTTTTAGATGGGTATGTAAAGTAGTTTTTAAATATCTCTTCCAATAACAAACTTCCATGGCTCATTCTTTCTTTCATTAAATAAGTATTTATTGAGAACCAGACATGCACCCAAACATCATTCTAAGAATTGAGGATACTGCAACAAACAGAAACAAGTCATTTCCTCATGAAATCTGATGGGATAGGTAGAAAATAAACAAATAATAAAATCTCAAGCAGCAATAAGGATTGTGGAGAAAAATCAAGCAGGGTATGGATCCTGAGTGATGGAGAAAGGGAAGGAGACACGAAATAGGATGGTCAGAAAAACCTCTTGGGCCAATGAGCTCATCTATTTATCATAATGCATTTCTCTAAATTTTCAGTCTGGTAGCTTCCTAAGGCTCTGATTTTTCCTCCTTATGTTAATTACCATCTATGTGGTTTACTCTTTAACTCTTAAACCCAGAATAACTAACTTATAAATCCAATAGAACTATTAGTGAAACTAGAACAGTGGGATACTTACTTCCACAATCAACAAACTAAGTGAGTATCATTCAGTTTAAGATGGCAGAACAAGCACAATTTTCTTTTTTCCTCTTGTTCCTAATTACTCTGAAATCATAGAAAAACAATTTTTTAAATAAAAATTGCAGTTATGGAAAATAAGAGATTCTGATGACAATTTGAGAAGATACTAGAAGTAGACAGTGTCTGATCACTGGGGGAAATAGAGCAGGGAAACTATGGCCCCAAATGCCCTGAGTAGAAGAGGTCTGAATATCAAAGAAATTCTCAAAGTTAATAAGTACAAAGAAATGCTCAGAGTTAATAAGTACAAAGAGCAAGAATAGATTGTGCAAAAATATCAGAGTAATTAATTAGAGAATCACACCTGAAAGAGGAAGACTTCTCCTCTTACTCCTTTCCCTCATGAATATCAAGCAAATGGTGATGGGAGCTGAAATTGTAACGTAACACCCGTTCACATGACTGTCTGGTCACATGCCTGAAGTCTCTCACTCTTCTCACTGCTTCCAGACATGGATAAAGCACCACACAGCTGGGTTTACCAAGATGCTGCTAAAGGGTCTAGGTAATACAACCCAGTTATAGAGGAGTTAAAGCCCTAATGGGCAAATTATAACCAATGGGAGACAGGATCCAGAAGAGCACCAAGCAGAAAAGTTATGCTCTATTCCTGACTCCCCAGGATGGACTTGCTTGAGCCTGATTTTCTCTTTATTCTTTATCTGAAAATATCATACATGAATAAATAAGCACATTTGCTTTGTAAACAACTGTGCTTCGCTGTGCCTTGTTGAGAAATGTGGCTAAAATGTTAATATTTGACTGTGAATTATTTCCTGGTCTTCCCTCCAACATTTCCCATTTCCCTCATTCTCTCACCAATGGAATCACACTTGTCCATCAACATTTAATCCTTGGCTCAGGCTCTTTTTCGAAGGAGCGAGGGCCATTGTACATTAAATTGTGCCCCACCAAAAGATGTGTTGAAGTCCTAACCTTCAATATCTCAGAATGTGTGATCTTATTGGAAATAGCATCATTATTGATGTAATTAGTGAAGATGAGGTCATACTGGAGTGGGGTTGGCCCTTATCCAGTATGACTGGTGTCCTCCTCAGGAAAAAAGAGACAAAAACACACAGGGAGAAAACCATATGAAGACTGATGCAGAAATTGGACTTACGCTGCCATAAACCAAAGAACTCATAGGGCTATCCCATACTGGAAAAGGCAAGGAAGGATCTTCCCCTAGAGATTTCAGAGGAAAGATGGCCTTGATGACACCCACCTTCATTTTGCACTTCTCATCTCTCCAAAAAAGAGATTATACATTTCTGTTGTTTTAAGTCACCTAATTTGTGGTAATTTGTTATGTTATCCTCAGGAAACTAATACAAGGATTCAAGCAATTGGAGACCAGAAAATGTGTTCTAGAACACAGACATTTAAAATGGGATTTTGGAGTTGGATGCCTACTTGTTGGAAGGCAAGAGGGACACGATTACTGTGTTAAGTAGGATGCTAATAACCCATGGCACACAATGATATCACAATTAAGTTTAAGGTAAAGGTAAAAGAAGAAGCCCAAGTATCTGTGGTAATCAGTATGGGTAAATGATAAATTAAAAGATAATGGAGTAAGGTAGCTACTTTTATAGGCCTAGATAACTTGTAAAAAGAAAATGATAGGCTCAAAGCAGTTAATTGCTAACTTAAGGCATGTTCTGATTGCCAGAGGATTGCTATGGCAGCATTAATATAAACTCAGGACAGACTGTGATGAAAAATTCAGACTGGAATCCATTTACAGCCTTGTTAGAGATGTAAACAGAACTAAATGTACAGTTGCAAGCATTCTCCTAAGTCATTGTCAAAACCCAGATAGAAAATATTGAGACCATTAGTATCTGGGATAATGACATTTAGGTGGATGAGCATTGTAATCTTGAACCCCTGGATTCTCCTGAGATTTCCTGGCTGATATAAGCAGCCTCATCCTCCCCACCAGAGAAGAACAGTCTCTGCTTGCCTGGAGACTGTGTAATGATTACACTGAAACTGTAAATTTGCATGATCTCAAGGTGTGACATTATCATCTCTCACTGCTTCTAGGCCAATAGCCAGATCATGTCTTAACACAACTTGTGCACGGAAGTATAATCCCAGCTTCCATGCTAAAGGCATTTCATGACCTACCTAATATGTATCAACAGGAATTGGAAGAATGCATATGGGATTGGATCTTGAGTGAGTTAGAGGTAGGAAATGGAGGTTGGAATTTTGGATGAAAGAATTCATTGACAAGTTCCTGACCAAAGACCAAAGACAATAGTTTGCCCTTTCCCATGCCTTATTTCCTTTTTCCTTTATTATCATTACAAATATTGTTAGATTATTTAAATAACTTGTAGTATATTCCTTCAATGAGGTACTATTCAGCCATTTAAAGGTATGAGCTATACCTGTAAGACATAAGAAACCCGGAAAAGCATGTTTCAGCCATCATTACATAGTAGCACATCAGATTCTTTTGATAGCACCTGTGTCCAGGCCCTTGGCTACTAGTTTTACCCTGGTGTTACGGTGACAATTCACTTTCTCAGACATTACTACACTGCCCACCTTAGGCCCCCAGGGATTTTGTTGCTGCTGAGCTATTAGTGGTAGGGGAATCCATTTGGTTCTCACACACTGGTGAGAACTTAACATCACAATTAAGTTTAAGGTAAAAGTAATTACCAGATTACATACTGGTAATCTGGAATCACAGGGGAACTGGATGCCCTGTACAGAGAATGAACTTTTCACATGTGGGAGACTGAGCTAATAGATACACTTTTCTCCCTTCATTTCAGAGATTAACTGTCCTGACATGAAACAGTTTACTCAACATCTGGGAAGATGATCCCATGAGATCGTGCAGTCAGTTGCAACTGACACCCACATAGTCAGCCCAGTAATGTATCCCATCATATTTGTTCTCTTTTCTTCCCTTATTCCTATTTCTCTGGGATTTACCTGCGACTAAGTGAGCACATCAGCTTTTTCTTTAAGCTCTGTTTCCTAGGATACTTGACTCAAGGTAGATGTTTGTCATATAATGTTACATGAAAAAGTAAGTTACAGAATACTATGGAAAATAATGAATTTTATGTAAAAATATAAAAGCATATACACATATTTAATTATTTGTGACACTGTAAAAAGAGGACTGGATGGATATACATCTTTGAGAACAGGTAGGAGTAAATACAAGACTGAATATTTATTTGTTCTTCTCTAGAATTTTTAAGGTCATGTATTTGCAGGTTTTAAAATACTAAAAAAAAATACTTTAAAAAATACTGAAGAACACTGAAAAAATACTTTAAAATATCATAAAGTAAGTTCATATTATGCTATAGTTTAAACTGAACATATTGCATGTGCTTATATCATTAATAACAAATTTTAGGCATTGGAAATAAACAATTAAAAATGATAATATTGGAAAATGAGTTAAAGTAAATGTTGATGTGGTTTTCTATTAGCTTTAACATTTACTGGTCCTAAAATGAAATGTCTTTGTACATAGAGTGGAATTATAACACAGAACAATGTCTTTTAAGGTTGTATTTATACAACACAAAAAAAAACCCACAAATCTATAAATTAACTGATTTTTTAAAAACTCAATATGGATAAACAAGTAGATAAAAACGCTGTAAAAATTAACTGGTTAAATGACAGTATTTATTCACTGTGCTCTTAAGACAGACCTCTTTATCTTTGCAAAAAGAAAATAACCCCTTAAGAGAAATTAAAATTGGTTTCTTTCCTTTAATCATATTGAAGTTTCAACTTCAATATTATAATAGCATTCAAATAAATATAATGCTTCTTTAGCCATACATGTTCATTTTAAAGATGTAGTATGAGGCTGGGCGTGATGGCTCATGTGTGTAATCCCAGCACTTTGGGAGGCTGAGGCAGCCAGATCACCTAAGGTCAGGAGTTCGAGACCAGCCTGGCCAACATGGCAAAACCCCACATCTACTAAAAATACAAAAATTAGCCGGGCATGGTTGTGGGCACCTGTAGTCTCAGCGACTTGGGAGGCTGAGGCAGGAGAATCACTTGAACCTGGGAAGTGGAAGCTGCAGTGAGCTGAGATAGCACCAGTGCACTCCAGACTGGGGGACAGAGCAAGACTCCGTCTCAAAAATAAAAAAAAATTAGAGTATGAGGCTTCTATATCACCATAACTTGGGTTTAAAACCTTTTTCTTCATTTTATCCTGAAGGTGACAAAATCTCCCCAGAGAGGGTAGCATGTCCATTAAGGTAGACTAAACAAAAGGTGATTGTGTAAGTTATTATAAACTGACTTTAGTTTTATTCAATTATTACCTTAAAATGCAACATACAAATAAATCATTTTGTTTTCACGAAATAATATAAAATTTCAGGTAATTCTTACATACACTAGTGAATAATTTCAACTTTCTTTCTTGGCAATAAGGACAAACAATTGATTTTAGGGGCCAAATAGTAGTTGTTAAACAAATATAAATCATGCTTTCATTTGTAGTGAAGGCAAAAGGCTTTGACACTCCCACTAATTAAAAATATGTAAAATATCCCTTGTAAGTTGGATTCCTAGGTATTTTATTCTAACAAATGGAAGAACATACCATGCTCATGGATAGGAAGAATCAATATCGTGAAAATGGCCATACTGCCCAAAGTTATTTATAGATTCAATGCCATCCCCATCAAGCTACCAATGAGTTTCTTCACAGAATTGGAAAAAACGGCTTTAAAGTTCATATGGAAACAAAAAAGAGCCCACATTGCCAAGACAATCCTAAGTCAAAAGAACAAAGCTGGAGGCATCATGCTACCTGACTTTAAACTATACTATAAGGCTACAGTAACCAAAACAGCATGGTACTGGTACCAAAACAGAGATATAGACCAATGGAACAGAACAGAGTCCTCAGAAATAATACCACACATCTACAGCCATCTGATCTTTGACAAACCTGAGAAAAACAAGAAATGGGGAAAGGACTCCCTATTTAATAAATGGTGCTGGGAAAATTGGCTAGCCATAAGTAGAAAGCTGAAACTGGATCCTTTCCTTACTCCTTATACGAAAATTAATTCAAGATGGATTAGAGACTTAAATGTTAGACCTAATACCATAAAAACCCTAGAAGAAAACCTAGGTGGTACCATTCAGGACATAGGCATGGGCAAGGACTTCATGTCTAAAACACCAAAAGCAATGGCAGCAAAAGCCAAAATTGACAAATGGGATATGATTAAACTAAAGAGCTTCTGCACAGCAAAAGAAACTACCATCAGAGTGAACAGGCAACCTATAGAATGGGAGAAAATTTTTGCAATCTACTCATCTGACAAAGGGCTAATATCCAGAATCTATAAAGAACTCAAACAAATTTACAAGAAAAAAAACAAACAACCCCATCAAAAAGTGGGCAAAGGATATGAACAGACATTTCTCAAAAGAAGACATTCATACAGCCAACAGACACATGAAAAAATGATCATCATCACTGGCCATCAGAGAAATGCAAATCACAACCACAATGAGATACCATCTCACACCAATTAGAATGGCAATCATTAAAAAGTCAGGAAACAACAGGTGCTGGAGAGGATGTGGAGAAATAGGAACACTTTTACACTGTTGGTGGGATTGTAAACTAGTTCAACCATTATGGAAAACAGTATGGCGATTCCTCAAGGATCTAGATCTAGATGTACCATATGACCCAGCCATCCCACTACTGGGTATATACCCAAAGGATTATAAATCATGCTGCTATAAAGACACATGCACACGTATGTTTATTG
>NW_022321192.1:0-8192 GCF_002776525.5 Piliocolobus tephrosceles | reverse complement strand
CAATAAACATACGTGTGCATGTGTCTTTATAGCAGCATGATTTATAATCCTTTGGGTATATACCCAGTAGTGGGATGGCTGGGTCATATGGTACATCTAGATCTAGATCCTTGAGGAATCGCCATACTGTTTTCCATAATGGTTGAACTAGTTTACAATCCCACCAACAGTGTAAAAGTGTTCCTATTTCTCCACATCCTCTCCAGCACCTGTTGTTTCCTGACTTTTTAATGATTGCCATTCTAATTGGTGTGAGATGGTATCTCATTGTGGTTGTGATTTGCATTTCTCTGATGGCCAGTGATGATGATCATTTTTTCATGTGTCTGTTGGCTGTATGAATGTCTTCTTTTGAGAAATGTCTGTTCATATCCTTTGCCCACTTTTTGATGGGGTTGTTTGTTTTTTTTCTTGTAAATTTGTTTGAGTTCTTTATAGATTCTGGATATTAGCCCTTTGTCAGATGAGTAGATTGCAAAAATTTTCTCCCATTCTATAGGTTGCCTGTTCACTCTGATGGTAGTTTCTTTTGCTGTGCAGAAGCTCTTTAGTTTAATCATATCCCATTTGTCAATTTTGGCTTTTGCTGCCATTGCTTTTGGTGTTTTAGACATGAAGTCCTTGCCCATGCCTATGTCCTGAATGGTACCACCTAGGTTTTCTTCTAGGGTTTTTATGGTATTAGGTCTAACATTTAAGTCTCTAATCCATCTTGAATTAATTTTCGTATAAGGAGTAAGGAAAGGATCCAGTTTCAGCTTTCTACTTATGGCTAGCCAATTTTCCCAGCACCATTTATTAAATAGGGAGTCCTTTCCCCATTTCTTGTTTTTCTCAGGTTTGTCAAAGATCAGATGGCTGTAGATGTGTGGTATTATTTCTGAGGACTCTGTTCTGTTCCATTGGTCTATATCTCTGTTTTGGTACCAGTACCATGCTGTTTTGGTTACTGTAGCCTTATAGTATAGTTTAAAGTCAGGTAGCATGATGCCTCCAGCTTTGTTCTTTTGACTTAGGATTGTCTTGGCAATGTGGGCTCTTTTTTGTTTCCATATGAACTTTAAAGCCGTTTTTTCCAATTCTGTGAAGAAACTCATTGGTAGCTTGATGGGGATGGCATTGAATCTATAAATAACTTTGGGCAGTATGGCCATTTTCACGATATTGATTCTTCCTATCCATGAGCATGGTATGTTCTTCCATTTGTTAGAATAAAATACCTAGGAATCCAACTTACAAGGGATATTTTACATATTTTTAATTAGTGGGAGTGTCAAAGCCTTTTGCCTTCACTACAAATGAAAGCATGATTTATATTTGTTTAACAACTACTATTTGGCCCCTAAAATCAATTGTTTGTCCTTATTGCCAAGAAAGAAAGTTGAAATTATTCACTAGTGTATGTAAGAATTACCTGAAATTTTATATTATTTCGTGAAAACAAAATGATTTATTTGTATGTTGCATTTTAAGGTAATAATTGAATAAAACTAAAGTCAGTTTATAATAACTTACACAATCACCTTTTGTTTAGTCTACCTTAATGGACATGCTACCCTCTCTGGGGAGATTTTGTCACCTTCAGGATAAAATGAAGAAAAAGGTTTTAAACCCAAGTTATGGTGATATAGAAGCCTCATACTCTAATTTTTTTTTATTTTTGAGACGGAGTCTTGCTCTGTCCCCCAGTCTGGAGTGCACTGGTGCTATCTCAGCTCACTGCAGCTTCCACTTCCCAGGTTCAAGTGATTCTCCTGCCTCAGCCTCCCAAGTCGCTGAGACTACAGGTGCCCACAACCATGCCCGGCTAATTTTTGTATTTTTAGTAGATGTGGGGTTTTGCCATGTTGGCCAGGCTGGTCTCGAACTCCTGACCTTAGGTGATCTGGCTGCCTCAGCCTCCCAAAGTGCTGGGATTACACACATGAGCCATCACGCCCAGCCTCATACTACATCTTTAAAATGAACATGTATGGCTAAAGAAGCATTATATTTATTTGAATGCTATTATAATATTGAAGTTGAAACTTCAATATGATTAAAGGAAAGAAACCAATTTTAATTTCTCTTAAGGGGTTATTTTCTTTTTGCAAAGATAAAGAGGTCTGTCTTAAGAGCACAGTGAATAAATACTGTCATTTAACCAGTTAATTTTTACAGCGTTTTTATCTACTTGTTTATCCATATTGAGTTTTTAAAAAATCAGTTAATTTATAGATTTGTGGGTTTTTTTTTGTGTTGTATAAATACAACCTTAAAAGACATTGTTCTGTGTTATAATTCCACTCTATGTACAAAGACATTTCATTTTAGGACCAGTAAATGTTAAAGCTAATAGAAAACCACATCAACATTTACTTTAACTCATTTTCCAATATTATCATTTTTAATTGTTTATTTCCAATGCCTAAAATTTGTTATTAATGATATAAGCACATGCAATATGTTCAGTTTAAACTATAGCATAATATGAACTTACTTTATGATATTTTAAAGTATTTTTTCAGTGTTCTTCAGTATTTTTTAAAGTATTTTTTTTTAGTATTTTAAAACCTGCAAATACATGACCTTAAAAATTCTAGAGAAGAACAAATAAATATTCAGTCTTGTATTTACTCCTACCTGTTCTCAAAGATGTATATCCATCCAGTCCTCTTTTTACAGTGTCACAAATAATTAAATATGTGTATATGCTTTTATATTTTTACATAAAATTCATTATTTTCCATAGTATTCTGTAACTTACTTTTTCATGTAACATTATATGACAAACATCTACCTTGAGTCAAGTATCCTAGGAAACAGAGCTTAAAGAAAAAGCTGATGTGCTCACTTAGTCGCAGGTAAATCCCAGAGAAATAGGAATAAGGGAAGAAAAGAGAACAAATATGATGGGATACATTACTGGGCTGACTATGTGGGTGTCAGTTGCAACTGACTGCACGATCTCATGGGATCATCTTCCCAGATGTTGAGTAAACTGTTTCATGTCAGGACAGTTAATCTCTGAAATGAAGGGAGAAAAGTGTATCTATTAGCTCAGTCTCCCACATGTGAAAAGTTCATTCTCTGTACAGGGCATCCAGTTCCCCTGTGATTCCAGATTACCAGTATGTAATCTGGTAATTACTTTTACCTTAAACTTAATTGTGATGTTAAGTTCTCACCAGTGTGTGAGAACCAAATGGATTCCCCTACCACTAATAGCTCAGCAGCAACAAAATCCCTGGGGGCCTAAGGTGGGCAGTGTAGTAATGTCTGAGAAAGTGAATTGTCACCGTAACACCAGGGTAAAACTAGTAGCCAAGGGCCTGGACACAGGTGCTATCAAAAGAATCTGATGTGCTACTATGTAATGATGGCTGAAACATGCTTTTCCGGGTTTCTTATGTCTTACAGGTATAGCTCATACCTTTAAATGGCTGAATAGTACCTCATTGAAGGAATATACTACAAGTTATTTAAATAATCTAACAATATTTGTAATGATAATAAAGGAAAAAGGAAATAAGGCATGGGAAAGGGCAAACTATTGTCTTTGGTCTTTGGTCAGGAACTTGTCAATGAATTCTTTCATCCAAAATTCCAACCTCCATTTCCTACCTCTAACTCACTCAAGATCCAATCCCATATGCATTCTTCCAATTCCTGTTGATACATATTAGGTAGGTCATGAAATGCCTTTAGCATGGAAGCTGGGATTATACTTCCGTGCACAAGTTGTGTTAAGACATGATCTGGCTATTGGCCTAGAAGCAGTGAGAGATGATAATGTCACACCTTGAGATCATGCAAATTTACAGTTTCAGTGTAATCATTACACAGTCTCCAGGCAAGCAGAGACTGTTCTTCTCTGGTGGGGAGGATGAGGCTGCTTATATCAGCCAGGAAATCTCAGGAGAATCCAGGGGTTCAAGATTACAATGCTCATCCACCTAAATGTCATTATCCCAGATACTAATGGTCTCAATATTTTCTATCTGGGTTTTGACAATGACTTAGGAGAATGCTTGCAACTGTACATTTAGTTCTGTTTACATCTCTAACAAGGCTGTAAATGGATTCCAGTCTGAATTTTTCATCACAGTCTGTCCTGAGTTTATATTAATGCTGCCATAGCAATCCTCTGGCAATCAGAACATGCCTTAAGTTAGCAATTAACTGCTTTGAGCCTATCATTTTCTTTTTACAAGTTATCTAGGCCTATAAAAGTAGCTACCTTACTCCATTATCTTTTAATTTATCATTTACCCATACTGATTACCACAGATACTTGGGCTTCTTCTTTTACCTTTACCTTAAACTTAATTGTGATATCATTGTGTGCCATGGGTTATTAGCATCCTACTTAACACAGTAATCGTGTCCCTCTTGCCTTCCAACAAGTAGGCATCCAACTCCAAAATCCCATTTTAAATGTCTGTGTTCTAGAACACATTTTCTGGTCTCCAATTGCTTGAATCCTTGTATTAGTTTCCTGAGGATAACATAACAAATTACCACAAATTAGGTGACTTAAAACAACAGAAATGTATAATCTCTTTTTTGGAGAGATGAGAAGTGCAAAATGAAGGTGGGTGTCATCAAGGCCATCTTTCCTCTGAAATCTCTAGGGGAAGATCCTTCCTTGCCTTTTCCAGTATGGGATAGCCCTATGAGTTCTTTGGTTTATGGCAGCGTAAGTCCAATTTCTGCATCAGTCTTCATATGGTTTTCTCCCTGTGTGTTTTTGTCTCTTTTTTCCTGAGGAGGACACCAGTCATACTGGATAAGGGCCAACCCCACTCCAGTATGACCTCATCTTCACTAATTACATCAATAATGATGCTATTTCCAATAAGATCACACATTCTGAGATATTGAAGGTTAGGACTTCAACACATCTTTTGGTGGGGCACAATTTAATGTACAATGGCCCTCGCTCCTTCGAAAAAGAGCCTGAGCCAAGGATTAAATGTTGATGGACAAGTGTGATTCCATTGGTGAGAGAATGAGGGAAATGGGAAATGTTGGAGGGAAGACCAGGAAATAATTCACAGTCAAATATTAACATTTTAGCCACATTTCTCAACAAGGCACAGCGAAGCACAGTTGTTTACAAAGCAAATGTGCTTATTTATTCATGTATGATATTTTCAGATAAAGAATAAAGAGAAAATCAGGCTCAAGCAAGTCCATCCTGGGGAGTCAGGAATAGAGCATAACTTTTCTGCTTGGTGCTCTTCTGGATCCTGTCTCCCATTGGTTATAATTTGCCCATTAGGGCTTTAACTCCTCTATAACTGGGTTGTATTACCTAGACCCTTTAGCAGCATCTTGGTAAACCCAGCTGTGTGGTGCTTTATCCATGTCTGGAAGCAGTGAGAAGAGTGAGAGACTTCAGGCATGTGACCAGACAGTCATGTGAACGGGTGTTACGTTACAATTTCAGCTCCCATCACCATTTGCTTGATATTCATGAGGGAAAGGAGTAAGAGGAGAAGTCTTCCTCTTTCAGGTGTGATTCTCTAATTAATTACTCTGATATTTTTGCACAATCTATTCTTGCTCTTTGTACTTATTAACTCTGAGCATTTCTTTGTACTTATTAACTTTGAGAATTTCTTTGATATTCAGACCTCTTCTACTCAGGGCATTTGGGGCCATAGTTTCCCTGCTCTATTTCCCCCAGTGATCAGACACTGTCTACTTCTAGTATCTTCTCAAATTGTCATCAGAATCTCTTATTTTCCATAACTGCAATTTTTATTTAAAAAATTGTTTTTCTATGATTTCAGAGTAATTAGGAACAAGAGGAAAAAAGAAAATTGTGCTTGTTCTGCCATCTTAAACTGAATGATACTCACTTAGTTTGTTGATTGTGGAAGTAAGTATCCCACTGTTCTAGTTTCACTAATAGTTCTATTGGATTTATAAGTTAGTTATTCTGGGTTTAAGAGTTAAAGAGTAAACCACATAGATGGTAATTAACATAAGGAGGAAAAATCAGAGCCTTAGGAAGCTACCAGACTGAAAATTTAGAGAAATGCATTATGATAAATAGATGAGCTCATTGGCCCAAGAGGTTTTTCTGACCATCCTATTTCGTGTCTCCTTCCCTTTCTCCATCACTCAGGATCCATACCCTGCTTGATTTTTCTCCACAATCCTTATTGCTGCTTGAGATTTTATTATTTGTTTATTTTCTACCTATCCCATCAGATTTCATGAGGAAATGACTTGTTTCTGTTTGTTGCAGTATCCTCAATTCTTAGAATGATGTTTGGGTGCATGTCTGGTTCTCAATAAATACTTATTTAATGAAAGAAAGAATGAGCCATGGAAGTTTGTTATTGGAAGAGATATTTAAAAACTACTTTACATACCCATCTAAAACTTGAATTGCCTAAATAACATGTCAACTAAGCAGTCATTCAGACATGATACTATGTGTGTTTATGTTTGGTTTTGGGAAACTTTCTGCTTTCCATGATGTCCATTAGTCCTCAGAAAGTTGGACCATAACAGAGTATCTCTCTGATGTTTTTAAGGATCTTTTTTTATTCCTCGAGATACTTCCATGTGGTAGTGTTTAATATATTTGAATACCATTTGGATGCCATGGTTCTCCTGAGTAGTCTTTTATACTGGCCCTGGATCTCTTCAATTATTACTACCTAGGCGTGATTTCTATTCTGTGTTAGTGCATGGCTCTATATACAAATAGGTATAATGATAGAATAAGAAAGATAATTCGGAAATATGTAACCATATGGCACAGCAAGAATTTCTTTGTATGATGATGAAGTGGATTCCTGTGGGATAATGTCCCCCTTCCCTTCCAAAAGCTAATGAGATTTTGTTCTAGGATCCTCTGTCCTGGTGGATTCATAACTCTGCAAGTTTTGAGGGAAGAACTAGGGAAGCAAGAGTTGCCTCTTCCACTCCTAAGTCTCTCTGTTTCTTTTATCTCATGTATATCCTGTGCTCTTCTTTGGTTTGCTGACTGAGCAGTAATCTCAACACTGTCATGTTCATGTTGTCATTTACATCAGTTATTAAAGCTAGACCAGCTTTTGTGGTTTGTTCTAGTTTATAGGCGTCTTCTCCAATCCTAGTTATTCTTTTCAGAATGCATTGCAAGTCAGATATGACATTCAAAAGTAACCCAAATTTTCCAGGTGTGGTCTGATCAACACAACCTAAGTTTGGATTATTACCTCCTTTGCTCAATTAATACTGCCTAAAACCTAATCCGCTTTTTTGGAGGATCTGCCATGCTCATGACTCACATTGACTTTACCTCCCACTAACCTCCCTGAGTCATTTTATAGCTGATAAGTATTGTCTTCCCTGTCCCAAACTTATGCCTCTAGCTTTTGAATTTGAGAGCAATTCTCAAGACTTATTACTGCTAGATTTATTCTATTGTTCCAGTTGGCTAAGATCTTTTTATTTCATTGCTACAGTCTGTCAAGATCTTTCTGGATTCTAATTCTTTCATCCCAGTTAGACAATGTCCTTCTCAGCAATCTGCAAATGATGCTTTAATACATGTTCCTTTTATGTCTGCAAGTCAATAATAAAAATTCTGAACTAGATAGGACCGGGTAAAGGAATTGGGATACATACGCAACTCCCTTCAGTTTTACATTGATCCAGTTTTCAGTAGACTTTGGATATAGTTGTTTAACTTATTATTGATCCACGTAATTATTTTGCTTCTCGTACTTATTTCTCCATCTTATACAAAGGAAAATTGTGAAATTGTGTCAAACATGTTTCTTTATTTTTATTTTTATTTTTTTCTTGTTTTATTCTTTTTTAAATTTATTTATTTATTATTATTATTATTTGTTTTATTATACTTTAAGTTCTACATGTGCATAGCGTGCAGTTTTGTTACATATGTATACTTGTGCCAGGTTGGTGTGCTGCACTCATCAACTTGTCAGCACCCATCAATTTATCATTTATATCAGGTATAACTCCCAATGCAATCCCTCCCCTCTCCCCCATCCCCATGATAGGCCCCAGTGTGTGATGTTCCCCTTCCTGAGTCCAAGTGATCTCATTGTTCAGTTCCCACCTATGAGTGAGAACATGCAGTGTTTAGTTTTCTGTTCTTGTGATAGTTTGCTGAGAATGATGGTTTCCAGCTGCATCCATGTCCCTACAAAGGATGCAAACTCATCCTTTTTTATGGCTGCATA
>NW_022321191.1:0-10923 GCF_002776525.5 Piliocolobus tephrosceles | reverse complement strand
TGAGGGGGAAAATGGAACCAAGTTGGAAAACACTCTTCAGGATATCATCCAGGAGAACTTCCCCAACCTAGTAGGGCAGGCCAACATTCAAATTCAGGAAATACAGAGAATGCCACAAAGATACTCCTCGAGAAGAGCAACTCCAAGACACATAATTGCCAGATTCACCAAAGTTGAAATGGAGGAAAAAATCTTAAGGGCAGCCAGAGAGAAAGGTCGGGTTACCCACAAAGGGAAGCCCATCAGACTAACAGCAGATCTCTTGGTAGAAACTCTACAAGCCAGAAGAGAGTGGGGGCCAATATTCAACATTCTTAAAGAAAAGAATTTTAAACCCAGAATTTCATATCCAGCCAAACTAAGTTTCATCAGTGAAGGAGAAATAAAATCCTTTACAGATAAGCAAATGCTTAGAGATTTTGTCACCACCAGGACTGCCTTACTTCTCACTCATAGGTGGGAACTGAACAATGAGTTCACTTGGACTCGGGAAGGGGAACATCACACACTGGGGCCTATCATGGGGAGGGGGGACGGGGGGAGGGATTGCACTGGGGAGTTATACCTGATATAAATGATGAATTGATGGGTGCTGACGAGTTGATGGGTGCAGCACACCAACATGGCACATGTATACATATGTAACAAACCTGCACGTTATGCACATGTACCCTAGAACTTAAAGTATAATAATAATAAAAAAAAAGAGACTCTGAAGGAAGCACTAAACATGGAAAGGAACAACCGGTACCAGCCATTGCAAAAACATGCCAAAATGTAATAGACCATCAAGGCTAGGAAGAAACTGCATCAACTAACGAGCAAAATAACCAGTTAAAATCATAATGGCAGGATCAAGTTGACACATAACAATATTAACCTTAAATGTAAATGGACTAAATGCTCCAATTAAAAGACATAGACTGGCAAACTGGATAAAGAGTCAAGACCCATCAGTTTGCTGTATTCAGGAGACCCATCTCACATGCAGAGATATACATAGGCTCAAAATAAAGGGATGGAGGAAGATCTACCAAGCAAATGGAGAACAAAAAAAAGCAGGGGTTGCAATCCAAGTCTCTGATAAAACAGACTTTAAACCATCAAAGATCAAAAGAGACAAAGAAGGCCATTACATAATGGTAAAGGGATCAATTCAACAGGAAGAGCTAACTATCCTAAATATATATGCACCCAATACAGGAGCATCCAGATTCATAAAGCAAGTCCTTAGAGACTTACAAAGAGACTTAGACTCCCATACAATACTAATGGGAGACTTCAACACCCCACTGTCAACATTAGACAGATCAACAAGACAGAAAGTTAACAAGGATATCCAGGAATTGAATTCATCTCTGCAGTAAGCAGACCTAATAGACATCTACAGAACTCTCCACCCCAAATCAATAGAATATACATTCTTCTCAGCACCACATCACACTTATTTCAAAACTGACCACATAATTGGAAGTAAAGCACTCCTCAGCAAATGTAAAAGAACAGAAATTATAACAAACTGTCTCTCAGACCACAGTGCAATCACTAGAACTCAGGACCAAGAAACTCAAGCAAAACGGCTCAACTAATGGAAACTGAATAACCTGCTCCTGAATGAGTACCAGGTACATAACGAAATGAAGGCAGAAATAAAGATGTTCTTTGAAACCAGTAAGAACAAAGATACAACATACCAGAATCTCTGGGACACATTTAAAGCAGTGTGTAGAGGGAAATTTATAGCACTAAATGCCCACAAGAGAAAGCTGGAAAGATCTAAAATTGATACTCTAACATCACAATTAAAAGAACTAGAGAAGCAAGAGCAAACACATTCAAAAGCTAGCAGAAGGCAAGAAACAACGAAGATCAGAGCAGAACTGAAGGAGATAGAGACACAAAAATCCCTCCAAAAATTCAATGAATCCAGGAGTTGGTTTTTTGAAAAGATCAACAAAATTGATAGACTGCTAGCAAGACTAATAAAGAAGAAAAGAGAGAAGAGTCAAATAGACGGAATAAAAAATGATAAAGGGGATATCACCACCGACCCCACAGAAATACAAACTACCATCAGAGAATACTATAAACACCTCTATGCAAATAAACTAGAAAATCTAGAAGAAATGGATAATTTCCTGGACACTTACACTCTCCCAAGACGAAACCAGGAAGAAGTTGAATCCCTGAATAGACCAATAGCAGGCTCCGAAATTGAGGCAATAATTAATAGCCTACCAACCAAAAAAAGTCCAGGACCAGATGGATTCACACCTGAATTCTACCAGAGGTACAAGGAGGACCTGGTACCATTCCTTCTGAAACTATTCCAATCTACAGAAAAAGAGGGAATCCTCCCGAACTCATTTTATGAGGCCAACATCATCCTGATACCAAAGCCTAGCAGAGACACAACAAAAAAAGAGAATTTTAGACCAATATCCCTGATGAACATCGATGCAAAAATCCTCAATAAAATACTGGCAAACCAGATCCAGCAGCACGTCAAAAAGCTTATCCACCACGATCAAGTGGGCTTCATCCCTGGGATGCAAGGCTGGTTCAACATTCACAAATTAATAAATGTAATCCAGCATATAAACAGAACCAAAGACAAAAACCACATGATTATCTCAACAGATGCAGAAAAGGCCTTTGACAAAATTCAACAGCCCTTCATGCTAAAAACGCTCAATAAATTCAGTATTGATGGAACGTATCTCAAAATAATAAGAGCTATTTATGACAAACCCACAGCCGATATCAGACTGAATGGGCAAAAACTGGAAAAATTCCCTTTGAAAACTGGCACAAGAGAGGGATGCCCTCTCTCACCACTCCTATTCAACATAGTATTGGAAGTTCTGGCTAGGGCAATCAGGCAAGAGAAAGAAATAAAGAGTATTCAGTTAGGAAAAGAAGAAGTCAAATTGTCCCTGTTTGCAGATGACATGATTGTATATTTAGAAAACCCCATTGTCTCAGCCCAAAATCTCCTTAAGCTGATAAGCAACTTCAGCAAAGTCTCAGGATACAAAATTAATGTGCAAAAATCACAAGCATTCTTATACACCAGTAACAGACAAACAGAGAGCCAAATCAGGAATGAACTTCCATTCACAATTGCTTCAAAGAGAATAAAATACCTAGGAATCCAACTTACAAGAGATGTAAAGGACCTCTTCAAGGAGAACTACAAACCACTGCTCAGTGAAATAAAAGAGGACACAAACAAATGGAAGAACATACCATGCTCTTGGATAGGAAGAATCAATATTGTGAAAATGGCCATACTGCCCAGGGTAACTCATAGATTCAATGCCATCCCCATCAAGCTACCAATGAGTTTCTTCACAGAATTGGAAAAAACGGCTTTAAAGTTCATATGGAACCAAAAAAGAGCCCGCATTGCCACGACAATCCTAAGTCAAAAGAACAAAGCTGGAGGCATCACGCTACCTGACTTCAAACTATACTACAAGGCTACAGTAACCAAAACAGCATGGTACTGGTACCAAAACGGAGATATAGACCAATGGAACAGAACAGAGCCCTCAGAAATAATACCACACATCTACAGCCATCTGATCTTTGACAAACCTGACAAAAACAAGAATTGGGGAAAGGATTCCCTATTTAATAAATGGTGCTGGCAAAATTGGCTAGCCATAAGAAGAAAGCTGAAACTGGATCCTTTCCTTACTCCTTATACAAAAATTAATTCAAGATGGATTAGAGACTTAAATGTTAGATCTAATACCATAAAAACCCTAGAAGAAAACCTAGCCAATACCATTCAGGACATAGGCATGGGCAAGGACTTCATGTCTAAAACACCAAAAGCAACGGCAACAAAAGCCAAAACTGACAAATGGGATCTAATTAAACTAAAGAGCTTCTGCACAGCAAAAGAAACTACCATCAGAGTGAACAGGCAAGCTACAGAATGGGAGAAAATTTTTGCAATCTACTCATCTGACAAAGGGCTAATATCCAGAACCTACAAAGAACTCAATCAAATTTACAAGAAAAAAACAAACAACCCCATCAAAAAGTGGGCAAAGGATATGAACAGACATTTCTCAAAAGAAGACATTCATACAGCCAACAGACACATGAAAAAATGCTCATCATCACTGGCCATCAGAGAAATGCAAATCAAAAACCCAATGAGATACCATCTCACACCAGTTAGAATGGCAATCATTAAAAAGTCAGGAAACAACAGGTGCTGGAGAGGATGTGGAGAAATAGGAACACTTTTACACTGTTGGTGGGATTGTAAACTAGTTCAACCATTATGGAAAACAGTATGGCGATTCCTCAAGGATCTAGAACTAGAAGTACCATATGACCCAGCCATCCCATTATTGGGTATATACCCAAAGGATTATAAATCATGCTGCTTATAAAGACACATGCACACGTATGTTTATTGTGGCACTATTCACAATAGCAGACTTGGAAACAACTCAAATGTCCATCAGTGACAGACTGGATTAAGAAAATGTGGCACATATACACCATGGAATACTATGCAGCCATAAAAAAGGATGAGTTTGTGTTCTTTGTAGGGACATGGATGCAGCTGGAAACCATTATTCTCAGCAAACTATCACAAGAACAGAAAACCAAACACCACATGTTCTCACTCATAGGTGGGAACTGAACAATGAGATCACTTGAACTCGGGAAGGGGAACATCACACACCGGGGCCTATCATGGGGAGGGGGGAGGAGGCAGGGATTGCATTGGGAGTTATACCTGATGTAAATGACGAGTTGATGGGTGCTGATGAGTTGATGGGTGCAGCACACCAACGTGGCACAAGTATACAAATGTAACAAACCTGCACGTTATACACATGTACCCTAGAACTTAAAGTATAATAAAAAAAAGTAAACATACACATATATCATAAAAAATAATAATAATAACACGGAGAACTTGGTAGGGTGGAGAAGAATGAAGTGGTGAGGAATGAGGCTAGAAAGAACAGGTTTGGGCCGGGTTGTAAAGAGTTCTGGATATCACGATAAGGAGTACAGTTTTTTTTTCCTATATGCAATAAGGAGCCACTGAAGAATTTTAAGCTAGTGCCAGGGTTGCGGGGGTGCACGTGTATGATATTACCAATTGTGCATTTCTAAATGAACACTCTAGCAGCAATGCAGAACATGGCTCAACAACCCTTTGCTATAGAGAGCAGACCCAACAGCAAATATTATTGGCTTTGCAGGCCATGGAGTCTCTTTCACAACTACTCAGTGCTGTTGCTATAGCAGGAGAAAGCAGCCATAAACAACACAACAAAGCTTTACTTCTAGACTTGAAAATTTCAGGTTTATAGAATTTTTACATGTCAAGAAATATCACTCTTTTACACTTTTGCAACCATTTGGAAATGTAGAAACTTAGCTTATGGGTCATAAAAAAAAAAAGGCAGCAGGCCCAATGTGGCTCTCAAACTGTAGTATGCTGACTTTTGTTTATAGAGGGTAGATGTGAGGCACAGAATCGAGACCAGAAGGAGGAAAATGAAAAGATTTAAAAACACCAACAAGAAAGAAACAGTGGGACTTAGTGACTAACTGGGTGTGGGTGCTAAGAAGTCATAGCTGAAATGCCTGTTTCATATTTGCTGTTAATGTAGGGGTATATAAATTCCATATTTGCTGTTCATATAGGGGCATATTAAGATCACTTTAGGTATTCCGACAGCCAAGCCATCTATTGAGTCAAAAAAGATTCACAGTCAACTAAAAAGCAAGTCTTTTCCATACACATTTCTATTCAAACACAGGGTACACTTTATGTCTCCATTCTAACCTATGCTGCTAGATTTTTGTTGTTTTTAAGATCTTGAGGTCTGATTTTGTTCTTATAAGCACTGTTAGTGCAACTTCTGTGTTCAATCAGTAAGTACGAAAACAGAAAGCGAAGGTTAACATCCTTTCTTCCTATAGCGCAATTCAGATTCACTGAATCTCAGGCAGTTTTAGAATTTCAAAAGTAACTATAAAATCTAACACATAAATAAGCTTTTGAACTGGACCATATTTTTTCCATTGACAGGATCGTACAGTTCACTGGTACATAAAATGATAAGTGAACTATTTGGAAGCAAAGGTTGGATTATAATTTGTTTTATAATTATTTGTTTTATAATTTTTTTGTTTTATAATTATTAGAAACAATTGTGTAGACCTGGAGAACATTTAGACCCACAAGAAACCATAGCATAGTCAGACTGGATGATCTGTACCATGGCACAACCAATCAGGTGGCAATTTCTATTAGTACTTCAGATGGCTTCAATAGAAGGTCTACATGCTTGTGTGTGTTTATGAGGCAGAAGGGGTCAGACCTGACCTACGTGAATTAAGTTTGGAAAGCAATGCACTGGAAAAATCACAAATGATGGTTTCCTCTGCCTTCAAACTTATTCTAGATTTAGACTCCCGCTTGTGTTCATAATGGAGTAACAAAGACCAGACTTATCTTCCCACCTGAAACAACTTAAGAACTGGGCAAAATATATAAAACAGTAATTTTTACACATTAAACATCAGCCAGCACAGGGTAGTTATTCCTGAGAGAGAGGAAACACATGAGGCAGTCCCCATGATTATTCTAGCTTGCTGTCTAGAGAGTTTCCGGACCACAGAACAGGGAGAGGGAAACCAAGCAGAGTCTAGCAGTCTCCATGAGTAGAGGGCACGGAGCCGGAATCCCAGGAAGGCCAAGACAACTAAAGTTCACAGGACACAGCATCAAAGAGGAGAATGCTGCACAGAGAGAAATCTCCAGAGATTTGCAGAGGACTCCCCTCAATTCTTCAGGAGAGTATGAATCAACACGTGTATGAGGAAACTACCCAAAGCTGGGGGGAAAATATGCAAAAGGGGCAGAGGGAACAATCACTGGAGCTTACACACAGCCAGGAACTGTTGTGCTCCCATGAGCCGGAGGTAAACCTCATAATTCATGGAGCACTGGGGAGAGCCCCTCAGGAATAGGAAAAAATTATTCCTAAAGGTTGCTTTGGTGCCACCTAACGAAGCTTAAAGCAAGCTTCAAAAAGTATCCAACTGTTTCCAAGTGACTTAACTATATCCTAGAATAACGCTTAAGAATAATCATTAGAATATTAAAATATATAGCATCTAACAAGGTAAAATTCACAACATCTGGCATCTGGCCAAAAATTAATAGGCATATAAAGCAGCAGGAAAGTAGAACCCATAATGAAGGGGGGAAAAAAACCAATAAATTGAAACTGACCTAGAAATGACACCCATGATAAAAGTAGTAGAAAAGGACATGAAAACAGTTATTATAACTCTATTCAAGAAGACTGAGCATGTAAAGTAGAGACATGGAATATATATATATATTTTAAAAACCAAATCGTATTTCCACTGGAAGAGATTAATGACACATACAATGCTACACAGAGAGAGATTACTGAATTTTAAAACAACAACAGAAACTATACAAAATGAAACAAGGAGATAAAAAATGTTTTAAAAAATGAACAGAGCATCAGCGAACTGTGGACAATATCAAGCAATCTAGCTTGGAGACCACAAAGTGGGGTGAGGGGAAGGCAAATACAAATGTGAGGAAATAGTAGCCCCCAATTTCCTAAATTTGATGAAAACCATAAACTCACAGATACCTGAACCCCAAACACACACACGCATACACACACAAAACATGAAGAAAATGATCAAGGCACATTATAATCAAATGGCTTAAAACTGATGATAATGAACAAAACTATTCTAAGAAGATTTGGGGATAAAAGAAATCACAACTCTAAGACTGAAAAGGCCAGAGACTTTGGGCATCATTGCCATATACTGCTTTCATAAAGGATAACTGTGGTCTTTAATTGCTATCAAGCACCCCTAATGAATCAAGCATAATGCACAACCCAAATTGACTATTACTACCTTAGAGACTGGCCTAGGAGACAGAGAACAACAGCTACCATTTAATGAGACAGATGCTTTATATCAATTGTCTCATGTAATCCTTCAACAGCAACCAAGTGAGGTCAATACTGTTAACAAGCCCATTTTACAGATGAGGAAACTGTGATATGGGCAAGTTGAATAACTTGTCCATGGTCTCATGGATAACTAAGAAGTGGTGGAGACAGGATTCAAATGCACAGGCAATATGATTCCAGAGTTCTTATGCCTAATCCATACAATATTACTCTTCTAAGAGAAAACACCCAAGCCCACAAGCATTAAACAATCTGGAGGCAGAATGGCAAATAATCCAGGCTTCTGAACAACTCTAAATGAAAATTACAGGTAAAGAGAAGAACAATAACATCTAGGGAAATATGAAGATAAAACATGTTAGTAAGACATAGATGGAAAAAATACCTCCTACAAACTATAGTGAAAAACAGACTCATACCAATTTGATTACTTAGTTAACTTTGCAAAATTCTGAAACGATTCCAATAAACTTTAATGGAGAAACTAAGGATCAAAGCAAAAGGAAAGGTACCTCTAAGAAAGTTTTAATCACTGTTTGGTTGTGTATGAAGTTGTTGTAATTTTAAACATTTGTTTTCAACATGCCACCCAAAACATATTACTGAAGACATCAATCTAATCATCAGACATCTAATTATACAATCAATAATAAAAGTCCTCCACAATGTTCTCATCAATCTCCAGTGACAGATTCATGCCAAGGACATGAGCAACTGTGCCCCAAAGGGATTACTTCAGAATGGAATGATATTCATTTTGTAATAATAACAACTTTCAAAATGCAGCACCTAATAGAGCTTTACCTTTGGCGTTTCAAATACTTGTTCCAGATGTATGATGTGTTCATGTTTTACACTTTTCAGAATGTTCACCTCTCGTTCAAGTAACTTCACAGCAGAGCTTCCAGCCTTAATCAATGAAGAAACACAGATTTCACATAATGAAAATCACTCCTACATTCCTCGACAGAAAAGTTTGTTATTTTATGTTTTCCTACTTCTTTTCCTATAACTTCATATTTGAAGTGAATTCATACATTTTTTGAGATGTTTCTTTTTCAAATGATATCATGCTATTTATTCCCATGATCAGATTAAATTATGCTCCTTCTTTCCTTTGTCCAATTTTAAGTTACCTATAATTTAGCCTCAAGCCACATCTGTTTCTTGAATTGTTTCTATAACTTAGATACAACATGGTATCTGTCCCCTCACAAAATTACTAAAATTACTCCAACTTTTAATATGCTTTTTGACATTTCCTTTAAAAATATGTTGATCCCTTGATGTTAGCATAATAAAAACAAAATCTACTTCCAAGGAGATAAATTGGGGAAGATAAAAACAAAAAGTTTTGGCAGAGCAAGATGGCCAAATAGGAACAGCTCCAGTCTCCAACTCCCGGCGCGAGCGACACAGAAGACCGGTGATTTCTGCATTTTCAACCGAGGTGCTGGGGTCATCTCACTGGGGAGTGCTGGACAATCGGTGCTGGTCAGCTGCTGCAGCCCGACCAGCGAGAGGTGAAGCAGGGCTAGGCATTGCCTCACCTTGGAAGCGCAAGGGGGAAGGGAATCCCTTTTCCTAGCCAGGCGAACTGAGACACACAACACCTGGAAAATCGGGTAATTCCCACCCCAATACTGCGCTTTAAGGAAACGGGCACACCAGGAGACTATACCCACACCTGGCCGGGAGGGTCCCACGGCCACGGAGCCTCCCTCATTGCTAGCACAGCAGTCTGCGATCTAACCACAAGGCAGCAGCAAGGCTGGGGGAGGGGCGCCCGCCATTGCTGAGGCTTAAGTAGGTAAACAAACCCGCTGGGAAGCTCCAACGGGGTGGAGCTCACAGCAGCTCAAGAAAACCTGCCTGTCTCTGTAGACTCCACCTCTGGGGACAGGGCACAGCTAAAAAACAACAGGGGAAGCAGCAGAGGCCTGTGCAGACCCGAACGACTCTGTCTGACAGCTTTGAAGAGAGCAGTGGATCTCCCAACACGGAGGTTGACATCTGAGAACGGACAGACTGCCTGCTCAAGTGGGTCCCTGACCCCTGAGTAGCCTAACTGGGAGACATCCCCCACTAGGGGCAGTCTGACACCCCACACCTCGCAGGGTGGAGTACACCCCTGAGAGGAAGCTTCCAAATCAAGAATAAGACAGTACACTAGCTGTTCAGCAATATTCTATCTTCTGCAACCTCTGCTGCTGATACCCAGGCAAGCAGGGTCTGGAGTGGACCTCAAGCAATCTCCAACAGACCTACAGCTGAGGGTCCTGACTATTAGCAGGAAAACTAGCAAACAGGAAGAAAACCTATACCAAAACCCCATCAGTACGTCACCATCATCAAAGACCAGAGGCAGATAAAACCACAAAGATGGGGAAGAAGCAGGGCAGAAAAGCTGGAAATTCAAAAAATAAGAGTGCATCTCCCCCTGCAAAGGAGCGCAACTCATCGCCAGCAACGGATCAAAGCTGGTCAGAGAATGACTTTGACGAGATGAGAGAAGAAGGCTTCAGTCCATCAAACTTCTCAGAGCTAAAGGAGGAATTACGAACCCAGCGCGAAGAAACTAAAAATCTTGAAAAAAGAGTGGAAGAATTGATAACTAGAATAATTAATGCAGAGAAGGTCATAAATGAAATGACAGAGATGAAAACCATGACACAAGAAATATGTGACAAATCCACAAGCATCAGTAACCGACTCTATCAACTGGAAGAAAGAGTATCAGTGATTGAGGATCAAATGAATGAAATGAAGCGAGAAGAGAAACCAAAAGAAAAAAGAAGAAAAAGAAATGAACAAAGCCTGCAAGAAGTATGGGATTATGTAAAAAGACCAAATCTACATCTGATTGGGGTGCCTGAAAGTGAGGGGGAAAATGGAACCAAGTTGG
>NW_022321190.1:0-10923 GCF_002776525.5 Piliocolobus tephrosceles | reverse complement strand
CCAACTTGGTTCCATTTTCCCCCTCACTTTCAGGCACCCCAATCAGATGTAGATTTGGTCTTTTTACATAATCCCATACTTCTTGCAGGCTTTGTTCATTTCTTTTTCTTCTTTTTTCTTTTGGTTTCTCTTCTCGCTTCATTTCATTCATTTGATCCTCAATCACTGATACTCTTTCTTCCAGTTGATAGAGTCGGTTACTGATGCTTGTGGATTTGTCACATATTTCTTGTGTCATGGTTTTCATCTCTGTCATTTCATTTATGACCTTCTCTGCATTAATTATTCTAGTTATCAATTCTTCCACTCTTTTTTCAAGATTTTTAGTTTCTTCGCGCTGGGTTCGTAATTCCTCCTTTAGCTCTGAGAAGTTTGATGGACTGAAGCCTTCTTCTCTCATCTCGTCAAAGTCATTCTCTGACCAGCTTTGATCCGTTGCTGGCGATGAGTTGCGCTCCTTTGCAGGGGGAGATGCACTCTTATTTTTTGAATTTCCAGCTTTTCTGCCCTGCTTCTTCCCCATCTTTGTGGTTTTATCTGCCTCTGGTCTTTGATGATGGTGACGTACTGATGGGGTTTTGGTATAGGTTTTCTTCCTGTTTGCTAGTTTTCCTGCTAATAGTCAGGACCCTCAGCTGTAGGTCTGTTGGAGATTGCTTGAGGTCCACTCCAGACCCTGCTTGCCTGGGTATCAGCAGCAGAGGTTGCAGAAGATAGAATATTGCTGAACAGCTAGTGTACTGTCTTATTCTTGATTTGGAAGCTTCCTCTCAGGGGTGTACTCCACCCTGCGAGGTGTGGGGTGTCAGACTGCCCCTAGTGGGGGATGTCTCCCAGTTAGGCTACTCAGGGGTCAGGGACCCACTTGAGCAGGCAGTCTGTCCGTTCTCAGATGTCAACCTCCGTGTTGGGAGATCCACTGCTCTCTTCAAAGCTGTCAGACAGAGTCGTTCGGGTCTGCACAGGCCTCTGCTGCTTCCCCTGTTGTTTTTTAGCTGTGCCCTGTCCCCAGAGGTGGAGTCTACAGAGACAGGCAGGTTTTCTTGAGCTGCTGTGAGCTCCACCCCGTTGGAGCTTCCCAGCGGGTTTGTTTACCTACTTAAGCCTCAGCAATGGCGGGCGCCCCTCCCCCAGCCTTGCTGCTGCCTTGTGGTTAGATCGCAGACTGCTGTGCTAGCAATGAGGGAGGCTCCGTGGCCGTGGGACCCTCCCGGCCAGGTGTGGGTATAGTCTCCTGGTGTGCCCGTTTCCTTAAAGCGCAGTATTGGGGTGGGAATTACCCGATTTTCCAGGTGTTGTGTGTCTCAGTTCGCCTGGCTAGGAAAAGGGATTCCCTTCCCCCTTGCGCTTCCAAGGTGAGGCAATGCCTAGCCCTGCTTCACCTCTCGCTGGTCGGGCTGCAGCAGCTGACCAGCACCGATTGTCCAGCACTCCCCAGTGAGATGACCCCAGCACCTCGGTTGAAAATGCAGAAATCACCGGTCTTCTGTGTCGCTCGCGCCGGGAGTTGGAGACTGGAGCTGTTCCTATTTGGCCATCTTGCTCTGCCAAAACTTTTTGTTTTTATCTTCCCCAATTTATCTCCTTGGAAGTAGATTTTGTTTTTATTATGCTAACATCAAGGGATCAACATATTTTTAAAGGAAATGTCAAAAAGCATATTAAAAGTTGGAGTAATTTTAGTAATTTTGTGAGGGGACAGATACCATGTTGTATCTAAGTTATAGAAACAATTCAAGAAACAGATGTGGCTTGAGGCTAAATTATAGGTAACTTAAAATTGGACAAAGGAAAGAAGGAGCATAATTTAATCTGATCATGGGAATAAATAGCATGATATCATTTGAAAAAGAAACATCTCAAAAAATGTATGAATTCACTTCAAATATGAAGTTATAGGAAAAGAAGTAGGAAAACATAAAATAACAAACTTTTCTGTCGAGGAATGTAGGAGTGATTTTCATTATGTGAAATCTGTGTTTCTTCATTGATTAAGGCTGGAAGCTCTGCTGTGAAGTTACTTGAACGAGAGGTGAACATTCTGAAAAGTGTAAAACATGAACACATCATACATCTGGAACAAGTATTTGAAACGCCAAAGGTAAAGCTCTATTAGGTGCTGCATTTTGAAAGTTGTTATTATTACAAAATGAATATCATTCCATTCTGAAGTAATCCCTTTGGGGCACAGTTGCTCATGTCCTTGGCATGAATCTGTCACTGGAGATTGATGAGAACATTGTGGAGGACTTTTATTATTGATTGTATAATTAGATGTCTGATGATTAGATTGATGTCTTCAGTAATATGTTTTGGGTGGCATGTTGAAAACAAATGTTTAAAATTACAACAACTTCATACACAACCAAACAGTGATTAAAACTTTCTTAGAGGTACCTTTCCTTTTGCTTTGATCCTTAGTTTCTCCATTAAAGTTTATTGGAATCGTTTCAGAATTTTGCAAAGTTAACTAAGTAATCAAATTGGTATGAGTCTGTTTTTCACTATAGTTTGTAGGAGGTATTTTTTCCATCTATGTCTTACTAACATGTTTTATCTTCATATTTCCCTAGATGTTATTGTTCTTCTCTTTACCTGTAATTTTCATTTAGAGTTGTTCAGAAGCCTGGATTATTTGCCATTCTGCCTCCAGATTGTTTAATGCTTGTGGGCTTGGGTGTTTTCTCTTAGAAGAGTAATATTGTATGGATTAGGCATAAGAACTCTGGAATCATATTGCCTGTGCATTTGAATCCTGTCTCCACCACTTCTTAGTTATCCATGAGACCATGGACAAGTTATTCAACTTGCCCATATCACAGTTTCCTCATCTGTAAAATGGGCTTGTTAACAGTATTGACCTCACTTGGTTGCTGTTGAAGGATTACATGAGACAATTGATATAAAGCATCTGTCTCATTAAATGGTAGCTGTTGTTCTCTGTCTCCTAGGCCAGTCTCTAAGGTAGTAATAGTCAATTTGGGTTGTGCATTATGCTTGATTCATTAGGGGTGCTTGATAGCAATTAAAGACCACAGTTATCCTTTATGAAAGCAGTATATGGCAATGATGCCCAAAGTCTCTGGCCTTTTCAGTCTTAGAGTTGTGATTTCTTTTATCCCCAAATCTTCTTAGAATAGTTTTGTTCATTATCATCAGTTTTAAGCCATTTGATTATAATGTGCCTTGATCATTTTCTTCATGTTTTGTGTGTGTATGCGTGTGTGTGTTTGGGGTTCAGGTATCTGTGAGTTTATGGTTTTCATCAAATTTAGGAAATTGGGGGCTACTATTTCCTCACATTTGTATTTGCCTTCCCCTCACCCCACTTTGTGGTCTCCAAGCTAGATTGCTTGATATTGTCCACAGTTCGCTGATGCTCTGTTCATTTTTTAAAACATTTTTTATCTCCTTGTTTCATTTTGTATAGTTTCTGTTGTTGTTTTAAAATTCAGTAATCTCTCTCTGTGTAGCATTGTATGTGTCATTAATCTCTTCCAGTGGAAATACGATTTGGTTTTTAAAATATATATATATATTCCATGTCTCTACTTTACATGCTCAGTCTTCTTGAATAGAGTTATAATAACTGTTTTCATGTCCTTTTCTACTACTTTTATCATGGGTGTCATTTCTAGGTCAGTTTCAATTTATTGGTTTTTTTCCCCCCTTCATTATGGGTTCTACTTTCCTGCTGCTTTATATGCCTATTAATTTTTGGCCAGATGCCAGATGTTGTGAATTTTACCTTGTTAGATGCTATATATTTTAATATTCTAATGATTATTCTTAAGCGTTATTCTAGGATATAGTTAAGTCACTTGGAAACAGTTGGATACTTTTTGAAGCTTGCTTTAAGCTTCGTTAGGTGGCACCAAAGCAACCTTTAGGAATAATTTTTTCCTATTCCTGAGGGGCTCTCCCCAGTGCTCCATGAATTATGAGGTTTACCTCCGGCTCATGGGAGCACAACAGTTCCTGGCTGTGTGTAAGCTCCAGTGATTGTTCCCTCTGCCCCTTTTGCATATTTTCCCCCCAGCTTTGGGTAGTTTCCTCATACACGTGTTGATTCATACTCTCCTGAAGAATTGAGGGGAGTCCTCTGCAAATCTCTGGAGATTTCTCTCTGTGCAGCATTCTCCTCTTTGATGCTGTGTCCTGTGAACTTTAGTTGTCTTGGCCTTCCTGGGATTCCGGCTCCGTGCCCTCTACTCATGGAGACTGCTAGACTCTGCTTGGTTTCCCTCTCCCTGTTCTGTGGTCCGGAAACTCTCTAGACAGCAAGCTAGAATAATCATGGGGACTGCCTCATGTGTTTCCTCTCTCTCAGGAATAACTACCCTGTGCTGGCTGATGTTTAATGTGTAAAAATTACTGTTTTATATATTTTGCCCAGTTCTTAAGTTGTTTCAGGTGGGAAGATAAGTCTGGTCTTTGTTACTCCATTATGAACACAAGCGGGAGTCTAAATCTAGAATAAGTTTGAAGGCAGAGGAAACCATCATTTGTGATTTTTCCAGTGCATTGCTTTCCAAACTTAATTCACGTAGGTCAGGTCTGACCCCTTCTGCCTCATAAACACACACAAGCATGTAGACCTTCTATTGAAGCCATCTGAAGTACTAATAGAAATTGCCACCTGATTGGTTGTGCCATGGTACAGATCATCCAGTCTGACTATGCTATGGTTTCTTGTGGGTCTAAATGTTCTCCAGGTCTACACAATTGTTTCTAATAATTATAAAACAAAAAAATTATAAAACAAATAATTATAAAACAAATTATAATCCAACCTTTGCTTCCAAATAGTTCACTTATCATTTTATGTACCAGTGAACTGTACGATCCTGTCAATGGAAAAAATATGGTCCAGTTCAAAAGCTTATTTATGTGTTAGATTTTATAGTTACTTTTGAAATTCTAAAACTGCCTGAGATTCAGTGAATCTGAATTGCGCTATAGGAAGAAAGGATGTTAACCTTCGCTTTCTGTTTTCGTACTTACTGATTGAACACAGAAGTTGCACTAACAGTGCTTATAAGAACAAAATCAGACCTCAAGATCTTAAAAACAACAAAAATCTAGCAGCATAGGTTAGAATGGAGACATAAAGTGTACCCTGTGTTTGAATAGAAATGTGTATGGAAAAGACTTGCTTTTTAGTTGACTGTGAATCTTTTTTGACTCAATAGATGGCTTGGCTGTCGGAATACCTAAAGTGATCTTAATATGCCCCTATATGAACAGCAAATATGGAATTTATATACCCCTACATTAACAGCAAATATGAAACAGGCATTTCAGCTATGACTTCTTAGCACCCACACCCAGTTAGTCACTAAGTCCCACTGTTTCTTTCTTGTTGGTGTTTTTAAATCTTTTCATTTTCCTCCTTCTGGTCTCGATTCTGTGCCTCACATCTACCCTCTATAAACAAAAGTCAGCATACTACAGTTTGAGAGCCACATTGGGCCTGCTGCCTTTTTTTTTTTATGACCCATAAGCTAAGTTTCTACATTTCCAAATGGTTGCAAAAGTGTAAAAGAGTGATATTTCTTGACATGTAAAAATTCTATAAACCTGAAATTTTCAAGTCTAGAAGTAAAGCTTTGTTGTGTTGTTTATGGCTGCTTTCTCCTGCTATAGCAACAGCACTGAGTAGTTGTGAAAGAGACTCCATGGCCTGCAAAGCCAATAATATTTGCTGTTGGGTCTGCTCTCTATAGCAAAGGGTTGTTGAGCCATGTTCTGCATTGCTGCTAGAGTGTTCATTTAGAAATGCACAATTGGTAATATCATACACGTGCACCCCCGCAACCCTGGCACTAGCTTAAAATTCTTCAGTGGCTCCTTATTGCATATAGGAAAAAAAAACTGTACTCCTTATCGTGATATCCAGAACTCTTTACAACCCGGCCCAAACCTGTTCTTTCTAGCCTCATTCCTCACCACTTCATTCTTCTCCACCCTACCAAGTTCTCCGTGTTATTATTATTATTTTTTATGATATATGTGTATGTTTACTTTTTTTTATTATACTTTAAGTTCTAGGGTACATGTGTATAACGTGCAGGTTTGTTACATTTGTATACTTGTGCCACGTTGGTGTGCTGCACCCATCAACTCATCAGCACCCATCAACTCGTCATTTACATCAGGTATAACTCCCAATGCAATCCCTGCCTCCTCCCCCCTCCCCATGATAGGCCCCGGTGTGTGATGTTCCCCTTCCCGAGTTCAAGTGATCTCATTGTTCAGTTCCCACCTATGAGTGAGAACATGTGGTGTTTGGTTTTCTGTTCTTGTGATAGTTTGCTGAGAATAATGGTTTCCAGCTGCATCCATGTCCCTACAAAGAACACAAACTCATCCTTTTTTATGGCTGCATAGTATTCCATGGTGTATATGTGCCACATTTTCTTAATCCAGTCTGTCACTGATGGACATTTGAGTTGTTTCCAAGTCTGCTATTGTGAATAGTGCCACAATAAACATACGTGTGCATGTGTCTTTATAAGCAGCATGATTTATAATCCTTTGGGTATATACCCAATAATGGGATGGCTGGGTCATATGGTACTTCTAGTTCTAGATCCTTGAGGAATCGCCATACTGTTTTCCATAATGGTTGAACTAGTTTACAATCCCACCAACAGTGTAAAAGTGTTCCTATTTCTCCACATCCTCTCCAGCACCTGTTGTTTCCTGACTTTTTAATGATTGCCATTCTAACTGGTGTGAGATGGTATCTCATTGGGTTTTTGATTTGCATTTCTCTGATGGCCAGTGATGATGAGCATTTTTTCATGTGTCTGTTGGCTGTATGAATGTCTTCTTTTGAGAAATGTCTGTTCATATCCTTTGCCCACTTTTTGATGGGGTTGTTTGTTTTTTTCTTGTAAATTTGTTTGAGTTCTTTGTAGGTTCTGGATATTAGCCCTTTGTCAGATGAGTAGATTGCAAAAATTTTCTCCCATTCTGTAGCTTGCCTGTTCACTCTGATGGTAGTTTCTTTTGCTGTGCAGAAGCTCTTTAGTTTAATTAGATCCCATTTGTCAGTTTTGGCTTTTGTTGCCGTTGCTTTTGGTGTTTTAGACATGAAGTCCTTGCCCATGCCTATGTCCTGAATGGTACTACCTAGGTTTTCTTCTAGGGTTTTTATGGTATTAGATCTAACATTTAAGTCTCTAATCCATCTTGAATTAATTTTTGTATAAGGAGTAAGGAAAGGATCCAGTTTCAGCTTTCTACTTATGGCTAGCCAATTTTGCCAGCACCGTTTATTAAATAGGGAGTCCTTTCCCCATTTCTTGTTTCTCTAAGGTTTGTCAAAGATCAGATGGCTGTAGATGTGTGGTATTATTTCTGAGGGCTCTGTTCTGTTCCATTGGTCTATATCTCTGTTTTGGTACCAGTACTATGCTGTTTTGGTTACTGTAGCCTTGTAGTATAGTTTGAAGTCAGGTAGCGTGATGCCTCCAGCTTTGTTCTTTTGACTTAGGATTGTCTTGGCAATGCAGGCTCTTTTTTGGTTCCATATGAACTTTAAAGCCGTTTTTTCCAATTCTGTGAAGAAACTCATTGGTAGCTTGATGGGGATGGCATTGAATCTATGAGTTACCCTGGGCAGTATGGCCATTTTCACAATATTGATTCTTCCTATCCAAGAGCATGGTATGTTCTTCCATTTGTTTGTGTCCTCTTTTATTTCACTGAGCAGTGGTTTGTAGTTCTCCTTGAAGAGGTCCTTTACATCTCTTGTAAGTTGTATTCCTAGGTATTTTATTCTCTTTGAAGCAATTGTGAATGGAAGTTCATTCATGATTTGGCTCTCTGTTTGTCTGTTACTGGTGTATAAGAATGCTTGTGATTTTTGCACATTAATTTTGTATCCTGAGACTTTGCTGAAGTTGCTTATCAGCTTAAGGAGATTTTGGGCTGAGACAATGGGGTTTTCTAAATATACAATCATGTCATCTGCAAACAGGGACAATTTGACTTCTTCTTTTCCTAACTGAATACTCTTTATTTCTTTCTCTTGCCTGATTGCCCTAGCCAGAACTTCCAATACTATGTTGAATAGGAGTGGTGAGAGAGGGCATCCCTCTCTTGTGCCAGTTTTCAAAGGGAATTTTTCCAGTTTTTGCCCATTCAGTCTGATATCGGCTGTGGGTTTGTCATAAATAGCTCTTATTATTTTGAGATACGTTCCATCAATACCGAATTTATTGAGCGTTTTTAGCATGAAGGGCTGTTGAATTTTGTCAAAGGCCTTTTCTGCATCTGTTGAGATAATCATGTGGTTTTTGTCTTTGGTTCTGTTTATATGCTGGATTACATTTATTAATTTGTGAATGTTGAACCAGCCTTGCATCCCAGGGATGAAGCCCACTTGATCGTGGTGGATAAGCTTTTTGACGTGCTGCTGGATCTGGTTTGCCAGTATTTTATTGAGGATTTTTGCATCGATGTTCATCAGGGATATTGGTCTAAAATTCTCTTTTTTTGTTGTGTCTCTGCTAGGCTTTGGTATCAGGATGATGTTGGCCTCATAAAATGAGTTCGGGAGGATTCCCTCTTTTTCTGTAGATTGGAATAGTTTCAGAAGGAATGGTACCAGGTCCTCCTTGTACCTCTGGTAGAATTCAGGTGTGAATCCATCTGGTCCTGGACTTTTTTTGGTTGGTAGGCTATTAATTATTGCCTCAATTTCGGAGCCTGCTATTGGTCTATTCAGGGATTCAACTTCTTCCTGGTTTCGTCTTGGGAGAGTGTAAGTGTCCAGGAAATTATCCATTTCTTCTAGATTTTCTAGTTTATTTGCATAGAGGTGTTTATAGTATTCTCTGATGGTAGTTTGTATTTCTGTGGGGTCGGTGGTGATATCCCCTTTATCATTTTTTATTCCGTCTATTTGACTCTTCTCTCTTTTCTTCTTTATTAGTCTTGCTAGCAGTCTATCAATTTTGTTGATCTTTTCAAAAAACCAACTCCTGGATTCATTGAATTTTTGGAGGGTTTTTTGTGTCTCTATCTCCTTCAGTTCTGCTCTGATCTTCGTTGTTTCTTGCCTTCTGCTAGCTTTTGAATGTGTTTGCTCTTGCTTCTCTAGTTCTTTTAATTGTGATGTTAGAGTATCAATTTTAGATCTTTCCAGCTTTCTCTTGTGGGCATTTAGTGCTATAAATTTCCCTCTACACACTGCTTTAAATGTGTCCCAGAGATTCTGGTATGTTGTATCTTTGTTCTTACTGGTTTCAAAGAACATCTTTATTTCTGCCTTCATTTCGTTATGTACCTGGTACTCATTCAGGAGCAGGTTATTCAGTTTCCATTAGTTGAGCCGTTTTGCTTGAGTTTCTTGGTCCTGAGTTCTAGTGATTGCACTGTGGTCTGAGAGACAGTTTGTTATAATTTCTGTTCTTTTACATTTGCTGAGGAGTGCTTTACTTCCAATTATGTGGTCAGTTTTGAAATAAGTGTGATGTGGTGCTGAGAAGAATGTATATTCTATTGATTTGGGGTGGAGAGTTCTGTAGATGTCTATTAGGTCTGCTTACTGCAGAGATGAATTCAATTCCTGGATATCCTTGTTAACTTTCTGTCTTGTTGATCTGTCTAATGTTGACAGTGGGGTGTTGAAGTCTCCCATTAGTATTGTATGGGAGTCTAAGTCTCTTTGTAAGTCTCTAAGGACTTGCTTTATGAATCTGGATGCTCCTGTATTGGGTGCATATATATTTAGGATAGTTAGCTCTTCCTGTTGAATTGATCCCTTTACCATTATGTAATGGCCTTCTTTGTCTCTTTTGATCTTTGATGGTTTAAAGTCTGTTTTATCAGAGACTTGGATTGCAACCCCTGCTTTTTTTTGTTCTCCATTTGCTTGGTAGATCTTCCTCCATCCCTTTATTTTGAGCCTATGTATATCTCTGCATGTGAGATGGGTCTCCTGAATACAGCAAACTGATGGGTCTTGACTCTTTATCCAGTTTGCCAGTCTATGTCTTTTAATTGGAGCATTTAGTCCATTTACATTTAAGGTTAATATTGTTATGTGTCAACTTGATCCTGCCATTATGATTTTAACTGGTTATTTTGCTCGTTAGTTGATGCAGTTTCTTCCTAGCCTTGATGGTCTATTACATTTTGGCATGTTTTTGCAATGGCTGGTACCGGTTGTTCCTTTCCATGTTTAGTGCTTCCTTCAGAGTCTCTTTTTTTTTATTATTATTATACTTTAAGTTCTAGGGTACATGTGCATAACGTGCAGGTTTGTTACATATGTATACATGTGCCATGTTGGTGTGCTGCACCCATCAACTCGTCAGCACCCATCAATTCATCATTTATATCAGGTATAACTCCCCAGTGCAATCCCTCCCCCCGTCCCCCCTCCCCATGATAGGCCCCAGTGTGTGATGTTCCCCTTCCCGAGTCCAAGTGAACTCATTGTTCAGTTCCCACCTATGAGTGAGAAGTAAGGCAGTCCTGGTGGTGACAAAATCTCTAAGCATTTGCTTATCTGTAAAGGATTTTATTTCTCCTTCACTGATGAAACTTAGTTTGGCTGGATATGAAATTCTGGGTTTAAAATTCTTTTCTTTAAGAATGTTGAATATTGGCCCCCACTCTCTTCTGGCTTGTAGAGTTTCTACCAAGAGATCTGCTGTTAGTCTGATGGGCTTCCCTTTGTGGGTAACCCGACCTTTCTCTCTGGCTGCCCTTAAGATTTTTTCCTCCATTTCAACTTTGGTGAATCTGGCAATTATGTGTCTTGGAGTTGCTCTTCTCGAGGAGTATCTTTGTGGCATTCTCTGTATTTCCTGAATTTGAATGTTGGCCTGCCCTACTAGGTTGGGGAAGTTCTCCTGGATGATATCCTGAAGAGTGTTTTCCAACTTGGTTCCATTTTCCCCCTCA
>NW_022321189.1:0-2778 GCF_002776525.5 Piliocolobus tephrosceles | reverse complement strand
ACACAATGGACACAATGGAAATGGAAGTGGATCTCTGCCTGGCTTCAAAGCGTCCTTTGGAACCAGCAGAGACAGACTGGAGGCTCTTGAAGCCAAAGTGGAGAGTACCTTCAGGTGGACGTCTACGTCCTGAAAGGGTCTCCCAAGCCACTTGGTGGCTCAAAATGGACCTCGGACCTGCACAGGGTTTCTGGCCGAGGGAGGTAAAGAGGAGACAAGGGCACTTACCCCAGAGAGGCCATGAGAGTGAGCGAAGTGGGTCTCAGGTCCTGGTCCGTCCGCGGTGTGGAACGAGGAGGAGGAGGCTCCCCGGACCCTGGGGGCCCTAAGGAGGGGTCTCCTCCCAGGTTCGGCACCATCTGTCTTGTTTTTCTAAGACCACCAGAGCGAGCAAAAGAACCAGCGAGTAGGCAAAGGTCAGGCGCAAAACTGCACCATCTGTCTTGTTTTTCTAAGACCAGCCGAGCGGGCGCAAAAGAACCAGCGGGTAGGCAAGTGTAACAGCAAAACTGCTGGTTTATTTTGGTAACCTAAGGTGTGCGGGAGAAGTCTGTCGGCCTCCGGCGAAGGAGGCCGGTAGAGTCCCCCCGTGGGGCTCTCGGACGGACTTCCCACAGCCCCGACATCCTGACAGGACTGGGGCTGTGAGAGGGCCGCGTGGCTCAATGGCGGAGAGCGGCTTTTCTAGGAGTGGGAGGGCAATAGGTGGGGCATGGGCGTGTCAGGGGCGTTCCGCAGGTGCGACCAGGTAAATCTTGGTCTCTTCAGATTGACGTCACCTGGCGCATGCCCAGTTGGTCTGCACCCTCCCTGGGCGCCGGCTGCATTTTCGCGCGCGCGGGAAGAGTTGGGGGTGGGGGGATGAAGAACCCGGAAGTGCACCATCTTGCCTCCGTTCGTCCAAACAGTCCAACCTTTTATTGATAATAGTGATAAATGGGCGCCGTGGTCTGTCTGGCTACTTCCTGCTGTTAAGGGGCGTCGTTAAGGTCGGGGCCCATGGTTGGTATTTGGACGTACGGATGAAGAATAAAATAAGGCACAGTATTAGTATAGGAATGAGGAATGGAAGCATTTGTTGGAATATGGGCAAAACCCAGAAGGATAGTCCTGGCAAGGTTGGGGAGTATGAGATAGTTAAGAAAATTTAGTAAGTTTGAGGCGAGTGGGGGAAAGCCAAACTGATTTCCACTGATTGCTTTCCGTAGGGGCCCTTTTTAGTTGGGAATGAGGAATGAGTGCGCAAAGTACTTGTTGGCCAGGCAGCAATTAAGGATTGGAGTTTTTCGTGGAGTGGATGGCTTTCCACTTACTCCTACTACAGAGATATTGGATGAAAGGCTAGGTCCAGAGAAGGATGGCAAAACAGAATAGGTAGCCTCGCTGTTGATTAAAAAATTGTCTTACCCGCTACCAGGAGAGTTACCCGCGGCTTGGCGAGGGTGATGGGGGTCCCCGAGTCTCGGCACCTTCAGTTGTCATCGTCGTCCAGATGTAGGAGCTGGAAGGAGCTCCCAGGATCCTGGGAAAGGGGGTCACGTAGAGGCGCGGCACCTATTCTCAGGGTGGGGCAATCAGACTTCCAGTTTCCTCCCTGCTGGCAAGCAGGGCAGGGGGTTGCTGGTGGACGAGGGTTAGGACATTCACTGGCCTAATGTCCTGATGCCTTGTACTTATAGCAAGGCTGCGTTGGGGCTCGGGGACCTTGCGGACACCTGTTGGCATAGTGTCCTGCCTTGCCGCACTTATAGCAGGCAGGCTCCTTTTGTAGCTTTGGAGTCTGCGGAGTATGTGCTCTCTGGCCTGGGGTTACGACTGGGCTGTAAAGCCGCTGCTAGGAGCTGAACCTTCTGTTCAAGGCAAGCCTGCCGTCTCCTCTCTGGAGCTATAGACCTTAAAGGCTAATTTAACCAGGTCTTGTATTGGTGTCTGAGGACCATCCTCTACCTTTTGAAGTTTTTTACGAATGTCAGGAGCTGATTGAGAAATGAAATAAGACGCCAAAATGGTGGCCCCTGTGGGGGAGGCTGGATCTAACTGGGTATACTGGGTTAGAACCTCAGTCAGTTTAGGGTAGAGGTTAGGATAACCTGGAGGTCATGCCAAGTTAAGTCATAGGCCTGACAAAGGTATCTAAATTCCTTTATGTATATGGTAGGATTAGCTGAGAAATCACCTAAACGCTTCTCAATTTTGGAAAGATTGGCCAATGAAAAAGGGACATGTACTCTGACTACCCCCTCCGCCCCAGCCACCTCTCGCAAAGGTGCTAACACTGTAGGAGGGTGTGGGGCAGAGATAGGGGACTCAAGACAGCCAGTTGGGGGCCCCGAAGGAGGCACGGGACCGAGTGGATTACTAGTAGATAAGGAGGAGGAAGGAGGAGTCTGGATGGGGGGAGGAGGAGGAGTCTGGGCAGGAAGGGAGGGGGTGGAGAGAAGGAGGAGTACAGGGACGAGAGCTCAAGGCCCAAAAGCCTTGTATGTAAATTTCGGACCACTTGCCTAGCCGCTGGCAGAAATTGATGAGGTCAATCACGCCACAGTGGAAAGGAAAATTAACCGCTTCCTCCTAAGGTCTTGTTTAAGCTGTAAGGTTTTTAAATTGGCTAGGAGGCACCCTAAGGGGGTGCTCTTTGGAAATTTGGACTGGGGGTTTCCCATTTGTTTCCTCTTTACCGACACACAATGGACACAATGGAAATGGAAGTGGATCTCTGCCTGGCTTCAAAGCGTCCTTTGGAACCAGCAGAGACAGACTGGAGGCTCTTGAAGCCAA
>NW_022321188.1:0-2778 GCF_002776525.5 Piliocolobus tephrosceles | reverse complement strand
TTGGCTTCAAGAGCCTCCAGTCTGTCTCTGCTGGTTCCAAAGGACGCTTTGAAGCCAGGCAGAGATCCACTTCCATTTCCATTGTGTCCATTGTGTGTCGGTAAAGAGGAAACAAATGGGAAACCCCCAGTCCAAATTTCCAAAGAGCACCCCCTTAGGGTGCCTCCTAGCCAATTTAAAAACCTTACAGCTTAAACAAGACCTTAGGAGGAAGCGGTTAATTTTCCTTTCCACTGTGGCGTGATTGACCTCATCAATTTCTGCCAGCGGCTAGGCAAGTGGTCCGAAATTTACATACAAGGCTTTTGGGCCTTGAGCTCTCGTCCCTGTACTCCTCCTTCTCTCCACCCCCTCCCTTCCTGCCCAGACTCCTCCTCCTCCCCCCATCCAGACTCCTCCTTCCTCCTCCTTATCTACTAGTAATCCACTCGGTCCCGTGCCTCCTTCGGGGCCCCCAACTGGCTGTCTTGAGTCCCCTATCTCTGCCCCACACCCTCCTACAGTGTTAGCACCTTTGCGAGAGGTGGCTGGGGCGGAGGGGGTAGTCAGAGTACATGTCCCTTTTTCATTGGCCAATCTTTCCAAAATTGAGAAGCGTTTAGGTGATTTCTCAGCTAATCCTACCATATACATAAAGGAATTTAGATACCTTTGTCAGGCCTATGACTTAACTTGGCATGACCTCCAGGTTATCCTAACCTCTACCCTAAACTGACTGAGGTTCTAACCCAGTATACCCAGTTAGATCCAGCCTCCCCCACAGGGGCCACCATTTTGGCGTCTTATTTCATTTCTCAATCAGCTCCTGACATTCGTAAAAAACTTCAAAAGGTAGAGGATGGTCCTCAGACACCAATACAAGACCTGGTTAAATTAGCCTTTAAGGTCTATAGCTCCAGAGAGGAGACGGCAGGCTTGCCTTGAACAGAAGGTTCAGCTCCTAGCAGCGGCTTTACAGCCCAGTCGTAACCCCAGGCCAGAGAGCACATACTCCGCAGACTCCAAAGCTACAAAAGGAGCCTGCCTGCTATAAGTGCGGCAAGGCAGGACACTATGCCAACAGGTGTCCGCAAGGTCCCCGAGCCCCAACGCAGCCTTGCTATAAGTACAAGGCATCAGGACATTAGGCCAGTGAATGTCCTAACCCTCGTCCACCAGCAACCCCCTGCCCTGCTTGCCAGCAGGGAGGAAACTGGAAGTCTGATTGCCCCACCCTGAGAATAGGTGCCGCGCCTCTACGTGACCCCCTTTCCCAGGATCCTGGGAGCTCCTTCCAGCTCCTACATCTGGACGACGATGACAACTGAAGGTGCCGAGACTCGGGGACCCCCATCACCCTCGCCAAGCCGCGGGTAACTCTCCTGGTAGCGGGTAAGACAATTTTTTAATCAACAGCGAGGCTACCTATTCTGTTTTGCCATCCTTCTCTGGACCTAGCCTTTCATCCAATATCTCTGTAGTAGGAGTAAGTGGAAAGCCATCCACTCCACGAAAAACTCCAATCCTTAATTGCTGCCTGGCCAACAAGTACTTTGCGCACTCATTCCTCATTCCCAACTAAAAAGGGCCCCTACGGAAAGCAATCAGTGGAAATCAGTTTGGCTTTCCCCCACTCGCCTCAAACTTACTAAATTTTCTTAACTATCTCATACTCCCCAACCTTGCCAGGACTATCCTTCTGGGTTTTGCCCATATTCCAACAAATGCTTCCATTCCTCATTCCTATACTAATACTGTGCCTTATTTTATTCTTCATCCGTACGTCCAAATACCAACCATGGGCCCCGACCTTAACGACGCCCCTTAACAGCAGGAAGTAGCCAGACAGACCACGGCGCCCATTTATCACTATTATCAATAAAAGGTTGGACTGTTTGGACGAACGGAGGCAAGATGGTGCACTTCCGGGTTCTTCATCCCCCCACCCCCAACTCTTCCCGCGCGCGCGAAAATGCAGCCGGCGCCCAGGGAGGGTGCAGACCAACTGGGCATGCGCCAGGTGACGTCAATCTGAAGAGACCAAGATTTACCTGGTCGCACCTGCGGAACGCCCCTGACACGCCCATGCCCCACCTATTGCCCTCCCACTCCTAGAAAAGCCGCTCTCCGCCATTGAGCCACGCGGCCCTCTCACAGCCCCAGTCCTGTCAGGATGTCGGGGCTGTGGGAAGTCCGTCCGAGAGCCCCACGGGGGGACTCTACCGGCCTCCTTCGCCGGAGGCCGACAGACTTCTCCCGCACACCTTAGGTTACCAAAATAAACCAGCAGTTTTGCTGTTACACTTGCCTACCCGCTGGTTCTTTTGCGCCCGCTCGGCTGGTCTTAGAAAAACAAGACAGATGGTGCAGTTTTGCGCCTGACCTTTGCCTACTCGCTGGTTCTTTTGCTCGCTCTGGTGGTCTTAGAAAAACAAGACAGATGGTGCCGAACCTGGGAGGAGACCCCTCCTTAGGGCCCCCAGGGTCCGGGGAGCCTCCTCCTCCTCGTTCCACACCGCGGACGGACCAGGACCTGAGACCCACTTCGCTCACTCTCATGGCCTCTCTGGGGTAAGTGCCCTTGTCTCCTCTTTACCTCCCTCGGCCAGAAACCCTGTGCAGGTCCGAGGTCCATTTTGAGCCACCAAGTGGCTTGGGAGACCCTTTCAGGACGTAGACGTCCACCTGAAGGTACTCTCCACTTTGGCTTCAAGAGCCTCCAGTCTGTCTCTGCTGGTTCCAAAGGACGCTTTGAAGCCAGGCAGAGATCCACTTCCATTTCCATTGTGTCCATTGTGT